>NC_069499.1:79428072-79563072 GCF_027579735.1 Bombina bombina
TGGCTCAAAGATGTCAGTGAAGAAAAATCTGTTCCGTTTGAACTAGCGAATAATAAAATCATTTACATTTCTTTTCATTATGAATTTAGTGAATTGAAATACTGGGTGCTTTTCATTCATTACTGAGAGTCTATTTGAGTTAAATGAACCAGTAAAAATGATTCAGATATATTGGATATTGACAATTTTGGTGGGTTATTTTTTTGGTTGATCCATATAATTTCTGTTTTTGGACATTGTGTTCTACCTGAGATTAAGGTAAATATGATCATATAAATTCTGTAGCTTTTTCTCTTGTAGATACTGGCTGATGTGTCAAATAAGGGGTTAATATCAAGAGGAGAAATTTATGCTTATTGTAGTACAATGTTAACCTTTTTTCAGTTTTAACACTTAAAAAATGCGATTGAACCCTGTTTGTATTTTTGTAGCAAGGCATAGCTTATTAAACTTTCCTATTGTTATATGCCACTTTAATTAGGAAGGGCATGTCAAATGTTTTGTAAACATTCAATCATTCAAATTTGTTCTTACAAAAAAAACATTTGCTTTATCAAATGCACATTTTCAAATATTGAATGTAGCACTTGATAATTTAATTTATATATAGAATTCATTTTACCTACAGTATATATATATATATATATATATATATATATACACACATATATATTTATATATATATATATATATATACATATATATATATATATATATATATATATATATATATATATATATATATACATATACAGTGAAGCAGGTGCACTCTCACAAACAGTTCTTTTAAATGCCATGGTGCTAGAGTAGGGTTTAGGATATAGCAAGCAGTAAACAGCACTCACTGGTCTTGACATATATACAAATGTTGATTGGCTTAAATGCATACTACTGTAGAGCCAATCACGGCATATATGTGTATCTTCCAATCACAGGGAGAGATCAACACGTAGGCCTAAAATAATAGATGTTTGTGAGGTTACATAGGGGCTTCACTGAGTATCACCTCATGAAGATAATATCTTCAAGAAACTTGAAAATTGCGTAATTCAAATCGATTTCTTCTAAACCCCTCATCACATTTATGAGTTGCTAGTGTTTTTCCATTTTATCACTGGAACAGCATATATATCATATCAGTTCACCTGTCAGCTCACAGAGGTTTCCCTATGAATGATATAGGCACAAAAAAGCCTTTGAATTCTAATAGAACAAACTCAATTTAAAAAAAAAGATGCAAAAAAAACTACAGAAAGAGCAATAAAAGTTTTTAAAAACAAATAAAATAACAACACAAGAGTTTTGAAATAGCGAAACACGGCCACAAAATGAGATCCTTCACAAGAGAGTCTTTATAAATTTCACAGGCTGGGCTTAGTGTAGGTGAAAAATCCAGACCAAGGGGCCGATTTACCAAATGATCCCGACATCGCTAAATGCCTACAGCAATGCTGCCCACTGCAGATTTGCCGCCAATCGACTGCTAGCAGGGGGTGTCAATCAACCCGATCGTATGTGAGCCGGCAGATTGCTGTCCGCCATCTCAGAGGCGGTGGAAGAATTAAGAAGCAGCCGTCTTAAGACTGCTGCTTCTTAACTGCTGTTTCCGGCGACCCTGAAGGCTCGCGCGGAAACAGGGACATCAGGGGCCTTTCGGCCCTTGTTAAATTGGCCCTTACATCTCTTGAAAGCTGTAGATCACCCATAGCTAGCAGCTCTCTCCCACCTGCGAGGTCGCTGAGACACCTTTAGATTTATCCAGCGAGACATATACTATAAAAAAATGGACATGCTGATATTTTACAATTACGTTAACAATTTTGCGTGTTTCTGAAGTGTTGCCGGTTGTGATTTTTGCTTTTCCCTATTGCAAGCAGTTAGCGCTTGATATGCGAGATATTATGTTTGGGCCCCTCAGGCAATGGCAGAAACGCATGAATGAAACTGGGGAAAATATAGGTAAAGCGATGCTCCATGAATTTTGAACCTTGTCTCACCTTTATAAAAAGACCTCTCAGCAACCTATCAGTATCTATAAATCTAGTGCGAAGTCTATAAATACTATTGGGCACTACCAATTGCAGCAGTGTATTGAACAAGACATTAGTCATAGAGTCATGGAAACTTTGTCTGAAATTTGTGAATTTACAAGCAGTTTATTAAAGGGATATGTAACCCAAAAATGTTCTTTTGTGATTCAGACAGAGTATACCATTTTTTTAAAAAAAGTTTCCAATTTACTTATATTATCACGTTTGCTTGGTTCCCATGAAATTCTGTGCTGTAGACATTGAACATTGAACTCATGCACGTGAAGTTACCCTGGAGTGAACACTGATTGGCTAAAATGCAAGTCTGTCAAAAGAACTGAAATAAGGGGGTTTGCAGAGGCTTAGATACAAAGTAATCACAGAGGTAAAAAGTATATTAATATAACTGTGTTGGTTATGCAAAACTGGGAAATGGGTAATAAAGGGATTATTTATCTTTTTAAACAACAAAAATTCTGGTGTTGACTGTCCCTTTAAGTACTACATTTTAAAAAACCTGCATACAAAATAAATATTTTATAAACTTTAAAATTGTATTTTTTCCCAGCCAAATTTGTATTGTTTTCTAGGGACATACCACTTGAAAAGTGTCTTGACTGTTTATCTCCGTTGCTTTATAGCCAATCAAAAACAAAGCAATCACTTTAAAGAATATTGCCGTGCTAACAGTTCTGAGGTCTTTTTTTACCTAGACAGAACAAAAGCCGCAACCTAGGTAAAATAAATAAAGAAAATACCCTGAGTTTTTATTGTTACTTTGTAAAGATAAAGATTGTCTTGAGGTTTTATTTTTATTTTTAATGTGTCTTAATTGATAGCCAAAATAAAAATATAATTCTTATGGTAAAGGTAGGAATATAACATAACTGAACTGATTGGATACTAATAAAGTACTTGATTGATGAAAATAGTCTCCTAACATGCAATGTTAAACATTTATTTTAAACTACAGTGGTTTGAAAGTTAAGAGAAAATAAGACAATAATTTCTCTTTGACTTTTTCCCAGAGCTAATTAATGTGTAATCACATTACCCAGGTATCACTCTATTTTTCAGGACAGGACCTCTGAATATGCCCAATAAAGTGAATTATCCCATATTTTCCTAAGCATTTTTAATTTGAGATACTCATTGATATGATAGGATTGATAAATGATAGGACACTGAAAGACCTACGAAGTTCATTGTGTTGATCATCAATCCATCCTCTCTCTTCACTTGCGACAGGTTCTGTGACATGAGGCCAGAGCAGACCTTTTCTTTCATTTGTCAACTTAATCAAGGAGTTTAGAATGCACAGCATAAAAACCCTGCCAAAATGTAAATGATTAATGGAATTAATAGTGATGTATCCTCTTTATGATTTATTTTACTAATAGCATTTTTCCTAGTCTCAGTTTTAAACAAGCGTAAAAAATATACATAAACTTAAAGCTAGAACATTTTAAAGAAGTAATGTAATGCTTGCTTACTTGTCTTTCTCATTTGTAAAAACTGTAAAAATCCCCTTTGCTTGTAGAGATTTCCACAGCTATTCTATGAGCCCCCCCCCCCCCCATTATTTATTCCTATATCAGCTCTGTATTGGCTGCGAATATCATATGACAGTCTTGTTAAAACAAATAGGCAGAGGTTTTAATCAACCAATGATTTGCAGGGATGTCCTGATCTTAGAAATCTGTCCTGCTTTCCTTCCTTTCCCTTTTTTATACTATTGGTTTAATACAGAGGCTAAAATTCAATAAAACCCATTGTGAAACTAATATCTCATGAAAAAAATGTATTTGAATTCATAACGTTACCTCTCATTGCCTGTGCCCCTCTTACTGGGTAATACTAGTTCTACTATGAAGCATACCCTCATCACAAAAAACCTTAAAAATCTCTTTATGAATTGCGCATGTTGGCCCAAGGAGTAGATAAATGTCCCAGAGTGCCCACTCCAGCCCCAAAGTACACCTTTATCTCTATCCATCAAGACTACTTTACCTTCACAAAATAGACATGAGAATATATTACAAACATTTAAATAAACCGATTTTAAAGTTTCCGGAGTGTTGTGGTTGAAATGATTGTTTTTCCAAGTTGCTAGTTGTACATGGGTACTTCATAAAAACATATATGTTAATGGAAAGAATGCCCATTAATGAAAAGATAGGCAAAGTGATGCATAACGAATTCTGAATATGATCTTGCATTCACATCAAGGCCCCTAGACAGCCTCAAAAGCGTCTATCTTGGCCATTAAAACCTTTGACCTGAATAAATCCCACTTTACCCTTGGACATCATAGACTCATGCGCTTTAGGTTGTCATTCCCTCCCCCCTAACCAAGACTACCCACCCAGCTTCCGGGGTTAAGAATTTTACATGTTGGGATTGATTGGGAAAGCATTGAATAGCTCCATTAACAAGATAGTTTGTATGCTGTAATTGTATGCATACTGTTTTATATACCTTCTTCACACAAAGACAAATAATGCCTTACACCGAATCCATTGTTTGCGTCTTCTGTCTATCTGCAGAAATAGAACCTTTGTATTTTATTAAATTTGGAACATCATTTGAAAATTAATATTACGTATAGCTTCATTTTTAAAACCCTTTTTATTATTTCATTACATCATTGTTATTGGATAATGGAAATGTTTCCTGGGAATTCTTCTTTCTAAAATTGAGTCAAAATGCAATAGTTCTGTTTACTATAAGTTTCAAAGGAAGACTAATTCTGTGAGATGGGAAAAGTTTATTTTACTCTAGAAAAAAAGCAGTGAGAGTTCATATGATTACTTTAAATAATAAATTGGGTGGAATCACTATTTATTCCAAGACAGTTGTTGGTGACAAGAGGTCACAATTTAAGGCTAGAGGAAAAGAAGTTTAGGGGATGATTTATCAAGTGTCTGTCCGACATGATCTGCTCAGCGGATCATGTCTGACAGATATCGCTGAATGCCAACAGCATACGTTGTCTGCATTTAACATTGCACAAGCAGTTCTGGTGAACTGCTTGTGCAATGCCGCCCCCTGTAGATTTGCAGCCAATTGGCCGCTAGCAGGGGGTGTCAACCCGATCGTATACGATCGGGCAGATTGATGTCCACAGCCTCAGAGAAGGCGTACGAGTTAAGGAGCAGCGGTCTTCTTAACTGCTGTTTCCGGCGAGCCTGAAGGCTCCCGCGGAAACAGCTGCATTGGGGCCGATTGACAGCTTGTTTAATCGGCCCCTTAGTCTTCAGCAACATAAATGTTTTTTTCACAGTAAGAACAATCAAATTGAGAAAATTTTTGCCTAAGGAGGTAGTGATTGCCAGTACCTTGGATACATTTGAAAAAGGTTTAGATAAATTTTTACCTAAAAACAGAATTCAGGGATATGATTGCTTGTGTTCAATGGGTCAGCTTTCTAATTGTTTAATGTAAGTTCAGTTGTCAGCTTCTTTAGTGTAAATCAGGAAGTCTATGTGTAGGTTGAACTTGATAGACTTCTGTCTTCTTTCAGCCTCATCTTCTATGTTATTTCATACATTTTTAATGGACATGCCCTGTTCTATGAGAAGCAAAAAAAAGTTATTGCATTGATATGGGAAAGTTCTCAGAATTCTCAGAAATGTTTTATAGAACCATCTGTCAGACAAAGGTTCAAATGTATTCCTGAAAAATTCTTAGAATACTAAATACTAATTGGTAGAATACTAAATACTTTCTATGGGAATCAGTCCACCACTCACTGGACATAATATTTAGATAATCTGGCCCTTAGTATTGCAATCTGCAAATTCATGTGTGATTAAAGGGCCACTAAAGCCAAAATTAAAGTTTCATGATTTAGATAAAGCATGCAATTTAAAAAACTTTCCAATATACTTCCATAATCAAAACGTGCTCATTCTTTTTATATGCAAACTTTCTTAGTTTCCAGCTCCTACTGAGAATATGCACAATTTCTGCTACTGAGCATGTGCAAGAATTCACAGTATCTACCTATACTAATTTTGTGATTGGCTGATGATTATCACATGATACAAGAGGAGAGAAAATGAATTATTTTTGAAATTTGCCTGCAGATATTCTACTTCTCATTTCAAATCCAAAGTAAGTGCTTCTGCATTATCTATTTATTGTGTATATGTCAATTAATCAATTTTACAGTATTTAGTGGTACTTTAACTAGACTCTATACATTCCCTGTTACAGAATCACCAACTCTACTGGGAGCTTAATGTATAGAATATATAAATTAACATGACAGGAGTATGATTCAGGTAACTAACAGTGTAGAAACACAATTATTGCCTATTTTTTTATATTTATGAATTTGAGAAACAAAGCACTATAAAATGATGAGAAATCTTTACCTCCAAAGGAAAGCTATATATAATTAGACTTTAGTTGCTATGTAATACTTTTTTAAGGACATTTATATATATTTTTTCAACACTATGAATAGAAATTATTGCTTGAATAATGTATAGTAAATTCATAAAGCAAATTATTTGGACAAATCTACAGTACACATTTCAAAGAATATATTACTGTGTCAAATAATATAGAATAATAATAATGGTATAATCAACAGACGTCAGGCTACATTGCTTGACATGATTAAATTGACATGAATACACTTGTTAAATGGTGTGAATTTCATTGGTGACTATGATTCCTTATTGCTTAGAAATTTGAATAGGTTAATCAAAAGTGAAACATTTGGTGTTAAACAGTGTTAATGGCTTATTAGTTAAGGAAGAGGTGATTTTGTGCCAATGTGAATATTTGCAAGATAAAAAATAGAACAATTATAGGCTTTTTTTGTGTGCGGTTGAGAAATAAAAGATTTCAGCAATGAATTATAGTTCTAATATATTATAGCCATATATGGCCAGATAATAAGTGGAGTGCAAAATATCGCTTTTGCTTTGCGCTCCACTTTGCAATACCAGTGCACGCAAATGTGCCAGCGCAATCTCACGTTAGCATTGTACGGAACGCTCGTTCTGATGCTGTCATACTCGGCACAGAAACTAAGCGCAGCGATGGGAAATAATCTTAAATATATACGTATATGCCTAGTTAAACATATCAACACATAATTATATATATAAATAAGCATATACATATATATTTACAGGGAACACACGGTTCCCATAGACTGCAATGTAAAGGCACTTTTCAGTGCCAATTTTTTCCTAACAACCCACAGCCGCCAATTTCAGCCCCCAAAAGCTGCCTAGTGCAGTTTTTTTAAAAAAAAATAAAAATGCAACTATTTTTTATTTTAAAAATCAAACTAACACTAGACACTTTATTTTGGGGGCAATTGGGGCATATTTAATATAATGTCTGGTTATTTATTGCCTGCCCACAAATGGGCGAATTTGCCTATTTGCGGCCGTGGAATAAATTTGCACTTCACTAGTAATCTAGGCATTAAAGTTTTAAAGGGCATTAAATGCTAAATAAACGCTTGATAAAATGATGCATTGAGAGATTAGCTTGAGAGTAATATGCAAATATATATTTTTTTAAAATATAGCCTAGATTACAAGTACAGCGCTATCAGTATTGTGGGCCTGCAATCAGAATATCGCACAATTTAGTATTGCAAGTGAAAGATAAAACAGAATTACCAGAGAATGTTTAGTGCCACTGACATTTCTTTAGCGCACCCTATACTTTTATTGAATAGTGCGGTTATGGTAAACATCACTCATGTTACAAGTTGTGAGTCATGTGTTGCATGCAAGCACAAAACATATCACTGCTAAAAAATTAGCGCAACTCAAGTCCTAAAGTGAAATGTTAGGGCTAAAATAAAAGTATAACAAAACATCTTAAAAAAAGTTTTACACACGCACATAAATATATAATAAATATCACAATTGACACAAGTCCAGTGAGTGCAGATCTTTACTATATTGGATAAAATTTATTTTTCCTGACACCCTGGCAGTTGCTGTTTCTTTTGAGATGTGAGTGCAAATCCACCCTGACTGTTCTTTATACATAGGAAAAGGAAAGCGCACTCACAAGGATTAAAACCACATTTCTGAAAGAGTGCCTGATTAAATTTGAGATATATAGCTGTGTGTATTTAGTCTTCCTATGGGAAAATGGGCAACCACACGTGGACTCCTTGCTCAGTGTGCTTAGAGGAATACTGCTCACTGACGAGGTCCAATGAAGGCCGAAACGATTGCCTGGGGTTGCTGTGTTCCTTGTTCAGAGAGCAATTGCTTGGTATTTCGGTGCTGGACTGACCGCAATAGGTGGGATCAGACTGATATACTACATGAAAGTTCTACTCTGTGAAAAGCGTTACTGGGCTAAAAGAAGTTGCACCCAGGTGGTAAATCTCAATAGAACAGGCTAACAATGGTATTGAGCTAGTTGTTCGTTCCTGTGAATGCACTTCTCTGTGTGTTATTATTATTATTATTATCGGTTATTTGTAGAGCGCCAACAGATTCCGCAGCGATATAAACAAAACAATTATAGGGATCAAATGGGTAGAGGGCCCTGCCAAGAGTTGCACTGTTGTAGTCAGTTCTTAAGAAGGTGATCTACAAACAGCTGGGCTCTTAGGCTTACATGGTAAGGGGGTTCAGGGGATAGCAATGGAGAAGAGGAACTGGTATAAAGAAAGGTTAGCATAGGTTGTAAGCATCCCTGAACAGTAGAGTCTTTAGGGAGCACTTGAAGCTTTTAAAACTAGAAGAGAGTCTTGTGGGGTGAGGCAGAGAGTTCCACAATATGGGAGCCAGTCTGGAGAAGTCCTGTAAACGGGAGTGTGATGAGGTGACAAGAGAGGAGGAGAGTAGGAGGTAATGAGCAGAGCGAAGGGGATGGGAGGGAGAGTATCTGGAGACAAGGTCTGCTCTGTGTGTGTGTGTGTATATATATATATATATATATATATATAGATGTGAAAATAATATATATATATATATATATATATATATATATGTATATGTAAATTCATGTTATGTTAAGATGTTGGACTGGGAAGGGCTCCAAAATGTGTACATATATGTTTGGATTGTGCACAAAGATACATGCACATACAGTATATACGTACACACATACCAATATGAGCCATTCCCAGTTTAACACCTTGTCATATAGGAAATGGAAAGCCCACACTTTTCAGGATGAGTAAAAAAAGAAAATTACCAAAATAAGTAATGAAAGTATATTGCAAAGTCTTTTACTACATAGAAATAAACATTTTATATTATAATCTCAAAAATGTCTGCTAATTAATACAAATAAATAAATAAAATTGTACTGTATTCCTTTTTTTTTTAACGGTTTAATCCCAACAGATTTCCCAATGCCTAGAGAAGCACAAACATTAAATACATCACTAGTGTGAGAGAGATAGTTACTTGTGTGTTAGGATGTAGGAATCAATGAGAGTTGTAGCCAGACTAGGAGTGATTTAGCTAATGTAAAAAAAAAATAGAAGACATTTTTTCATGTATCTCCATGAACGTGTCTGCAGTATATATGGCCACATGCTCCTTAATGCAATTCATTTAATTGCACAAATGGTTGGGAAATCTGAGAGACTCATAAATAATTTTCTTTTGACTTCTAATTATTTTTGTCTCTAATAATGTAAAAAGCAAAGAAAAATATTCTCTGAGGCTTCATGGATCGCTTGCCTCTATTTTCTCATCTTGGTATATAAAAGGCAATTATTGTATTTAATGTACATGTAATTTAGTTTCAAAATATTTTTTAATTGTAAAATAAGGCAAATCGGCTGAAGAGAGGCGTTTTTGGGCGTTCAAGGAGTTTTTTTTCCAAGTGTTATATTTTCCAAGTTACGTCTGCAGGTATCTTTTTTTATCTTGCAAAAGAAAAGCACTGATATAAAAGTAATGGTAAATCCTAGTGTTTTTTTACCAATGCTAAAAATAAAGGGGACTTTAAGTCATGAAGCATAAAATACTTCATGCTTAAAGTACCTCTATTTACTTGCAATTTATGCGGAGCTGAGCACCTCTGGCTGCCCACGGAAAATAGCTATTTTCTAAATTAGTCCTCTTAGCCAATAGCGTTCTAGCCATCCAGCATAATGCTGACTGGACAGCACAGCTATTGGTTAAGAGGTGGAAACGTCACCTCATAGAAAAAATAGCGCTTTGCCGTGGGCAGCCGGAGGCTCTCAGCCTCCCATAAACTACAGGAAAATAAAGGAACTTTCAGCATAAAGTTTTTTTTAGCACTGGTAAATTATAGCGTTTCAAAAATGCTAGAATTTACAATCACTTTAAATATATATTGAAGTCTATTCTAAGTAAAGTATTCTGAAAATAGTGGAGCTTGATTTGTAAATACAAAACAAAATATATCAATCAAAGTAACACTAATCAAAGCTAAAGACTCTATAGGTTCTCAACAAAAATAATTTATTTTCCAATTCACATTCACTCGTATTAAAAATAAAAAACAAGTGCGCACTCTCCTATCACAATATTAGACAAAAAGGCTAAAAACCTCTCTACATTGTTTCAAATCACGAATAAAAAATTTCTAAAAAAATTGTTACAGTAACAGTTTATGGCTTTTTAAATAATTCCATTTACTCAAATCACATACTTTGTGCCCAGCAACTCTAGACTACCCAGTCTATGGATAACTGGAAAGGCGATGACAACTTTATTGAGGCCACATGAGTAAACGGAATTATTAAAAAAGCCATAAACTCTTACTTTGTATATAGCAGCATATACTTAACTGATACAGTAACTGAGAAAGCTAACTGCTATTGGTCAAAGACTAATTGGATGCAGTTGCTGTACTGAACTATTGTGATTGGTTGCTACTATTCACATGACCATGAAATTAAATCGTAACAACCTCTGATATAAGAGTCAGTAAGAGAACATTGGTATAAAACACCATCCTACTGTAACTAATTAACACTATAATTATTGGCTGCTACTGATCATGTGGTTTCCAAATCAACTGCAACAATTTTATTTTATTATTTTTTTATTCATGATTTGAAGCAATGTGAAGATGTGTTTAGCCTTTATGTCTAAAATTGTAGTGAGTGTGAATTGGAAAATAAATAGTTTTTTTAGTTGAGATCCTATAGTGTCTTTAGATTTGAATAGTACTACTTTGTATTGATATATTTATTGTCTGTTTAGTCAGGGAACAGAGAAAGTGTAGTGTTACACCACACCTGTTTAGAACTTACATTGGCCTCTATTTAACAAAGGTCTTGCGGACCTGAACCGACAGTGTGGATCAGGTCCGCAAGACCTCGCTGAATGCGGAGAGCAATACGCTCTTCGTATTCAGCATTGCACCAGCAGCTCACAAGAGCTGCTGGTGCAACGCCGCCCCCTGCAGACTCGTGGCCAATCGGCCACCAGCAGGGAGGCGTCAATCAACCCAATTGTACTCAATCGGGTTGAATTCCGGCGATGTCTTTGTGACCGCTGCTTCATAACTGCTGGCTCGCCAGAAAAACACGAGTCATCAAGCTCCATTCGGAGTTTGATAGATAGGCCCCATTGTATTTTAGATTTGTTTCAGGGTGTTTCGTTTCACATGCTCTCTCCTGTGAGATTACGCATTCCAGATAACTTCATTATTAGTGGCAGGTTCAACCCTTTTTTAGAGCATTGATTGAGGTCTGCCCATGTGAGGGTCAGTAAGACACTTCATGTCAGAATATAGGGCTCTTAGACATTCAGAACCTAATGTCACCATTTTCTTAATAGAAATTACGCAAAGACAAACCCGTTCTAAACAATGTGGTTTTCCAGTTTTGTTGAGATTTTTGCTGTTACATTATTGCAATGGAAGAAACCTTTAGCGGTTTAATGATTTACAGTATGACATTTTTTTTTAAAGTCCTGCCATAGGAATCAATGGGAGTCTGAAAGCAACAAAAGCTCATGTTCGCTGCTGCCCGATATCCCATTGATTCCTATGGGAGAATAAAGTTACGTTTACACCTAACACCCTAAAATGTACCCCGAGTCTAAGCACCCCTAATCTGCCGCCCCCGACACCGCCGCCACCTACATTATACTTATTAACCCCTAAGTTGCCACCCCCAACACCGCCGCCAGCTACATTATGTTATTAACCCCTAATCTGCCCCCCCTACACCGCCGCCACCTACATTTTGTTATTAATCCCTAATCTGCCGTCCCCAACGTCGCCGCCACTATATTACATTTATTAACCCCTAAACCTAAGTCTAACCCTAACCCTAACACCCTTAACTTAAATATAATTTAAATAAATCTAAATAAATATTCCTATCATTAACTACATTATTCCTATTTAAAACTAAATACTTACCTATAAAATAAACCCTAAGCTAGCTACAATATAACTAATAGTTACATTGTATCTAGCTTAGGGTTTATTTTTATTTTACAGGCAAGTTTGTATTTATTTTAACTAGGTACAATAGTTATTAAATAGTTATTAACTATTTAATAACTACCTAGCTAAAATAAATACAAAAGTACCTGTAAAATAAAACCTAAGTTACAATTACACCTAACACTACACTACAATTAAATAAATTACATACAATTAAATAAATTTTATACAGTTATCTAAAGTACAAAAAATCAAACACTAAATTACAGAAAATAAAAAACAAATTACAGATATTTAAACTAATTACCCCTAATCTAATAGCCCTATCAAAATAAAAAAAGCCCCCCCAAAACAAAAAAACCCTAGCCTAAACTAAACTACCAATAGCCCTTAAAATGGCCTTTTGCGGGGCATTGCCTCAAAGTAATCAGCTCTTTTACATGTAAAAAAAATACAAACAACCCCCCCAACAGTAAAACCCACCACCCACACAACCAACCCCCCCAAAAAAAATACTAACTAAAAAACCTAAGCTCCCCATTGCCCTGAAAAGGGCATTTGGATGGGCATTGCCCTTTAAAGGGCAGTTAGCTCTTTTGCAGGCCCAAAGCCCTAACCTAAAAATAAAACCCACCCAATACACCCTTAAAAAAACTAACACTAAACCCCTGAAGATCAATTACCGGGAGACGTCTTCATCCAAGCCGGGCAAAGTGGTCCTCCAGACGGGCAGAAGTCTTCATCCAAGCCGGGCAGAAGTGGTCCTCCAGACGGAAGAAGTCTTCATCCAGACGGCATCTTCTATCTTCATCCATCCGGCGCAGAGCGGGTACATCTTCAAGACATCCGACGGGGAGCATCCTCTTCGGCCGACGACTACCCGACAAATGAAGTTTCCTTTAAGTGACGTCATCCAAGATGGCGTCCCTTAGATTCTTATTGGCTGATAGAATTCTATCAGCCAATCGAAATTAAGGTAGAAATGTTCATGATCTTAGGCAAGCGTATTGTTGCCAGCGAATGCAAGTAAGTTGACGGGTTGATAAATAGGGGCCTAGGGATTGTAAGACAACGTACAATTTTTATACCTCCCAATATTTCATGGAGGCTTTCTGGGACAGTTGGGTAAAAGGGCTTGTTGGTAAAGCTGGTGGAGGAAACTGGGTCATTGGTGTGCTGTGGGAAAAGTAGAAATTGTCATGGGATTGGTTGGCTGAACATTTGGTTGATGGAGGAGGCTGCAGAAGGATAGCAGTTAGACCTCCCAACTGATATCTGAGTGGTTTAAGAGGTTTGGAAAAGCACTAAGAGTTTAATGTCCCTTTATTTTTTAAATTGTTAAAATAACATATATTTGTATTATGTTTAGATTTATATTAACATATATTTATATTTAGAGTCTAAACATTGGGTTTAAATTATGGCTGCAGCTCTCTGCTTAGCGGCATGTCATGTTTGGGAACTATGAGAAAACAAAAAGGACTAGATTACAAGTAGCGCAGCACGGTTGTGATAAGCAATATATTGCGACTGTGCTATCTTACGCATTTATTACAAATTGAAAGTAAACGGTTACAATCGGCAGGTTAGTGTGACTGAAGACCTAGCGGAAAGTGTAAGGGGTATTAAAATGTACACTAAACAAGGTATGTGACAAGGTATTTGACTGGAAAGGGCTATAATGAATATTTGTGTGTGTGTGTGTATATATATATATATATATATATATCTAAATATGTGTGTGGGTGTGTATATAAATATATATATATATTTATATATATATATATATATGTATATTTATGTATATATGTGTGTTTTTATGTGTTTATATATGTAAAATATGCATAACTACCTACGGGTTTAGTACTCTAGGTCTTAACGAGGTGTTGGGTTAGCTCATGAGCGATAAATATTTTTCTTTTTTTTAAGCATATGCCATTTAAGTCTATGGGGAGAAGTTAATACTGTCGCAATATCCGAAGTCCTGAAGTTAGTGCGCATCGGGTTTAGCTCACACGTAAACAATTAACTTTGAACTTGTAACTCGTGTAAACCCACCTGCTTTAAAAGTTTATTTTGAGCAGTGTTTGCACGCTATTGAAAAAATGAGCGTGCCACTTGTAATCTGGCCCAAAGTGATTAATGTCCTTTTAGTTGTGAAATGGTAAAATTTGTTCCATATGCCATAAAACCCCCCCATATATTTTAGATATGTTTTTCTGATTTTTAGATTTAGGGGCCGATTTATCAAAGTCTGGCGGACATGATACGATGTAGCGTATCATATCCGCCAGACATTGCTGAATTGTGCAATGCCACTCCCTACAGATTTGCGCCTAATCGGCCGCTAGCAGAGGGTTGTCAATCACCCCGATCGTACACAATCGGGTGGATTGATGTCTGCAGCCTCAGATGCGGCGGACCAGTTAAGGAGCAGCGGTCTTAAGACCGCTTCTTCATAACTCGTGTTTCTAGCGAGCTTGAAGGCCCTTGAAAAAATTGGCCCCTTAGAGTCTGAAATTTTGTGTAAAATATAACTTCAGTTCTGTGCTTAGAGGCAGATTAAAACAAGTCATGCTGGACCATCAAAACAGTTGTTGAAAATTGTAAATCTATTTGGAAACATATTTTTTTTTTATCATAGTACAAGATAGATTCACTAAATTATCTACTTATCCTAGAAAGCTGGGGTCCTACTGATCTAAAAAGATCTCACAGGTCATAAAATAATTTTCTTTTTTTGGAGAAGAGCAATTCAGACTAAGAGCAGTATGTTATAGCGGAGAAGGAAAAATACTGAGGTTTAGAAACAGCTTACAGCTGGATGCATTTCACTGGAAATACAGATCATGTCCTTGGTGGGGAAGAATGAGAAAGACCTTTGATGCGAAATATGATCTTATTCAGTCTAGAAGTTTGCAGCCACATATTAAAAGTTAAAAAAGGGCATTGCTACCAAATGTACTGTACTGTCCTAAAAGCAGATTTCGATTATGCTTAGAATTAACTTTTAGGTGCTGGAGATTTCCAACATCATGCATTGCAATGCATTACTGCCCTCTCCAGCTGACAAAGTGTTAATTGTAAAGAATATATATTTTTTAAATTTATTGTGGGATTTTATCCAATTTTACAGCATATACTTGGCCATTTTGTTTTCATAAGTTTTTTTTTTTTTTTTGGCTTCCATGTTACAACCAAAAAAAATTATGAAAGTCCCTTTTTTGGCTCTAAAGTATTCCATAACTCTTTAACAAATTTTTAAATTGTAGGTTCAAAAAGACCTCTGTATTTCCTATCTTTTTCACACTGACATGAAGTAAATATGTTATCAAGTCAGTAGCTCTAATGAAGTTGGTCTGACCTTAGGTAAGTGATATCAAGCGGATTCCTTCAACTCTATAATTTATATTTTGGATGGAATACATGGACGATTTCACAGCTCAAATTTTTTTTCACACTGACTACATATAAAGGGTTGATAAATTTGTCTGTGTTGTGCTTTGTTGATTATTTGTATTGAACTATAGTTAAAGTCTGAAAAAAATATAGCACATAAACAGATTGTCACATCTAATCGGGTTTAAGCTCCATAACTTTTAAAGAATCAATCTATACTTGATTATTGCCCATAAATCATTAATTATTTGGCTGTATATTTATAAATATTGCTAATAATTATAATTGTTTATAAACTGTTAATAAATAATAATAATAATTTGTTTTGCCCAGTTAATTTTCAGGCTTACACACCTCTGTTTTCAATATTTTTTTTTTTATTATAAGATGTTTTATTTTATTTAAATGTATTGTAGGAATTCCATGTCTCTCTAAATGGCAGTGATGCTCTGGAACAACTAATAGTAACATAGTAGACTCAATAAATAAATATACTCTTTAAATATGTTTGATTTATTAATAAGTAAATACTACATTAAATCTACCAAAATTACTAAATAGTTAGGAACTAGGCTAAATTCCTAGATACTTGTAAGGTTGCCGAGGAGTCCAGTTGTCAAGGTGAGACCATGTTCAAAATTCCGTGATCATCTCTTCACGTATATTTTCCACAGTTACTTTAACTCTAACATTGACACCTATAGCTGTGTGAGGTACCCAATTAGTTTTGAAAACAAGAATGCAAAATGTTTTATGTAAATTTTTGGAATTGTAAAATAATGTCATGAATAGATGGAATGAAAGAAGCCTTGGAGATATCAGGATCACGATTTTTCACCTACACTTAAGCCCAGTGATATAAAGGGCCGATGATCGAAACTTCTACAGTTCAGATGTGTTTTTTCATGACGACCCTTGCAGGGGCTGTCCTGGTGGAATTATTGTAAAAAAGGGGCAGTCCCTGCGAGTGGTGAGATGTCTCCCATTGAAAGTAATGGAGCTCGCTGGAAAGGGACACTTTGCTTTGTAGAGTGAAGTTAACAGTGAGCAGGGGGCGCACCTTAAAAAGTAAATCCTGCAGCCAATATAAATCTCATTATGCTGCTTCCTGCCTATAGCATCTTACAATCGCCTATATTTTCAACTTTACCCCCAAATTATTGGGGTGTTAGAAAAAAACCTGCACCGAAAAGTGCATTTACATTGTGGTCTATGTGAACTGTGTGTTCCCAGTAAATATATATGCATATAGTTATATACATATATATTTAAAAATATGCTTCCATTGCTGCACTACTTGCCCCCTTCGTTGCTCTATGTTCTAATGCTGTCAATGATGGCATCAGAATGAGAATCCCATTGGAGCCTATGGAAGCGCATTCTCATGAGTGCAATGCTTCCCAGCAATGCGAACCCAAGCTTGCATTTGAACTGATGTTAACTTGTAACACATTAGCGTGTGCTGGTATTACAAAGTGAAGTGCAAAGTGAATTGCTTTCATGAAAGTGATATTTAGTACTCCACTTGTAATCTGACCCAATATCTTTATTTATATTATGTGTTAAAAATAACTATATTGTTGCTTATTGGCCACAAATACAACTATATATAAGAGAACATGTAACTGGGCCAAAAACACTAAAAACAAGAGACCCAAGTGAATGCAGTAAATATTATGAAACAGAACGATTTTCTGACAACTTCTATAAATTGTGCTAAACCTTTTGCATTATTTTACAGGCTTCTTAACCAAACGAGGACTGAAAATCATAACATAGTACTGCACAGAAGAAGTTAATTAATAACAATTATGTATAAATCCAATGGCATTGGCAACAGAGGTAAAAGATATTCAAGAGAAATTAGTATTTCAGATTATTACATAAGCAAAAACCCCAATACAGTGCTAGATTACAGGTGAGACGCTATTTAACACTTTCGGTCGCACACAAGTATATACTGTATATATACTGTATATGAATGTATATAGGCATATACAGATATATAAGAATATATATTTTACATGGAACATTGGAATTTAAAATAATTACAGTACATACACAATAAAACACATTATTTTATATTAAAATTAAAAAAAATGAATAAAAATGTTTTTTTTTCAGGTATTTGAGTGGAAAGGGCTCCAAAGGATATAAACATATGTATTATGATTTTATTTGTGTATATAAGTATGTATATACATGTATACACAAATAAACATAAACACACATGTATACACATATATACATATGTATATATTCATACATATTTAGACATGTACATGTATGTATATATACAATATAGCCCCTTCCATTTAAAAGATATTTATATGAATATTATATAGTTTGTATATGAGTCTAACACTTTATTTTAATGTATATATGTTGTGTTTGGTTTAACCTTTTACACGAGGACTTCAGTAGCGCTAACCCAACAAGCGTTTACTTTCAACTTGTAATATGAGCAAAAAAAATGAATATTGCATGCTAATCGTTAGTGCACCACTTGTAATCTAGCCCACAGTTGGGAAGACCGGTAAGATGTTTGGTTGTATATGTTTCTGTAGAATATTTATCTAGTAGGCTAAAAAATAAAATAAAAAATGTTCTAATGTATAAAAATATATATTTTTTTTCTCTTTTAATGTAGCATGTTATTTGTATACAAATTCCCTTTCTTTCTCAGTATTTTTGACTCTTAAAATAGTTAAACACATAGTAAACATTGCACTCCTGAAACACCCCCATTTTTCTCCAGATAACAAAACAGTCAGTGACTGGAGCTTGTGCTGTATACCTGCTCCTTATTGGCTCGTCCTTATCTGGAGTGGCACCGGAGCACAACGTATCCATTTAACTGGTTTGTTGGGGTTAAACAAATAGTAAAACAAAGAATTTGCTTAAAGGGACAGTCTACACCAAATTTTTTATTGTTTTAAAAGATAGATAATCCCTTTATTACCCATCCCCCAGTTTTGCATAACCAACACAGTTATAATAATACACTTTTTACCTCTGTGATTATCTTGTATCTAAGCCTCTGCAAACTGCCCCTTTATTTCCGTTCTTTTGACAGACTTGCAGTTTAGCCAATCAGAGTTATCTATATGAAATACATGAACTAACACCCTCATTTTGAAAAGAGGTGGCCTTCAAGGTCTAAGAAATTAGCATATGAACCTCCTAGGTTAAGCTTTCAACTAAGAATACCAAGAGAACAAAGCAAAATTGGTGATAAAAGTAAATTGGAAAATTGTTTAAAATTACATGCTCTATCTGAATCATGAAAGTTTATTTTGGCCTAGACTGTCCCTTTAAGAATAAAATGGTTTAAAAAAAATATTAAAGTATAAATTTGGATCTTTCAATCCACCAATAGTTTTTGTTTTAGCTTAATGCCCCTTTTAACTTGCATTTTATATGGTATAAATATTACATATGACAAAAAACAATATGTTTATGTTATGTTTACTCCTAATAAAGAGGTTAAACCCCTCTTGCTAGGGAGGCCACAAAGTAAATGCTGCAAATTAAACAGTGGTTCATCTAATTTGCAGTATTTTAAAAATCTAGGTTACAGATTTAAATGTTTTGGCCTTTCTAGGGAGAAAAGGCACTTTTTACATAACAGCAAATCTTAATATTCTTTTAACACTATTGTAAAGAAGTTCACAGTTCTCACAATTGAAAAAAAAGCAAAGCGATTGCACTGTATTTACCAAAAAATATGATATTGATGTAGACTTTAAATATATGTTATTTTTGTTGTTTTGATAAAATTTAGCAACTGTATATTTTTATTTATATCATTCATATGTCCTTTACTGTATACTGTTTGAGCTGAATTGCTTGTCTGAATATGTTAGCTCAAATTTCCGTTATAACATTTGTATTTTAATCAAATTGTATTTTAAATCCCTTAGTCCCGGCATTGTCTTGCATTTTGTACCAGAAGGACATATGTATGGGAACAAATTGTTCTGAGAATAATAACCTTAGATTAGTGTTTGGTCAGTAAGTCAATATAATAAGGCTTTTATCCTGTATCACACTGTAAAGGAATTTGATTTAAAGCCTATCTGATTTCTGTTGTAAGTCATCATTTTAATTTTATATATTAATATTTTCATACAATGATATTTTTCCACTTGTTTTGTCGCATTATATATATTTTTGTTGAGCCCTTTGAATTCAATCTAATATTTATTTCTTTTATGCTATGTGACGTTCAATATAAACATTTCAATACTCTCAGCCCTGTGTCTGTATAGAATATCCAAGCCCGATTATTAAATTTAAGCTTTATTACGCATCAGGCTACTTCAGTGCTGTATTCTATGGCCAACTCATCTATGTCGACCAAAAAACAGATGTTCTTGTTAACATTTTAAGGCTTAAGATTGCTACTTGCTTTGTATCATACAGTTTTGAATTTTAATACTTATTACTATTATTATTATATTTTTTGGTACCTTATACTGTATGTGTGTTTAAAAAAAAAATAAAAAAATATGGCGATAACATTTTTCCACTTACCACAAAGTGGAAAGTTGTCTTTACAAGGACTTTTTAAGCATCTTGTAGCAATTTTTTTATTTGACATGTTTTTGAACAGCGTATGAGTCCAAAAACTCCCTGACTATTCAAAACTTTTAATCTGAAAACAGTTAACATGTGGTAAAAGCTGGAAAAAAATACCTTTTTTTTCTCTTTCAATCCTGTTCAAAGACACAATAGTGTCAGTTATCATTATGCTGTGATCTTTTCATGAAATAATACTTTTTTTTTCATGTTTCCAACCTTTTTTTTTTTTTTAGAGATTTCAATGCATTTTTTTATTCTTGAAATGCTGATGAGTGACTCAATAAATAATAGTAATTTCACTATTATACTAAGCATCTTAAACATTTCTTTATTGACAAAGAACCAACGTTAGAATGCAAACCATAGCATTTAGCTGTCACATAGTGTATCTGAAGATTCTCGTTTGAAAATGTGCATATTTTTTAGTTAAGAATATACTGAACGTCTTTGAAATTTTGAATGCAATGACAGGCCAATTGCTTTTGTTGTGTCTTTGTCATCTTTATTGCATGCTAAAGAAAAGACATATCCAAACAACATCACACAGTAAGATCTCTGATATTGTAAAGTGTTAAGACTATAGAAGCAGGAAAAATTAAATAAAAAAATCCATTGCCTCATTTGATATACATGTGATGTGCTTTGAGTGCAAAGTGCTAATGAGGTTATATGAAAGATATTGTAATAAAGTGTTTGAGTTGAAAGAGAAGTTGACATCGCAGAGTTGTGTCAAAGTAATTTAGAATTCAGTTATGTATACGAGTTTAGTTTGGGGAAAATCTGAAATGATGTTTAAATAAAATGAAGTGTATAGCAGTGCCGCTTTATTCCAAAGTACTAGATTGATCAATAGGGGTACACAATGGCCCACATTCAATAGAAACCTGTATGTAATACAGATACCTCACCGAAAGACAAAAAAAACACATAGCAGCATCCATCACAATTCAGATTTGATTTTTGTTATAATAAATAAAAGCAGAATCTACCTTGTAACCTTTTCCTTCTTGGAGTGTTGAAGAAGTTCCATTGTGAAAGTATCACAAAAATCACTAACCTTTTAAAAAAAAAAAAATTAAAGAAAAAATGGAGATAAATGTATCACTTAAAAATAGAAAGTCCTGGGCGCTATAGGTCAGGATACTTCACTTGGATTTTAGAGTATTTTTTTTAATTTTGCACAGTTGCGTTAGAATAGGTAAAAAAAATCTGAACATACCTTGAATCCCCCATGGTTAGACTTTTGTTTGTCTGTGATTTCTGTGAGACAACTCTTGTTCTATCCAGCAAGACTACTTTTCAATAGCAAAACAGATGTGAATGTTTTACACTTACAGACATTTACATGTATTGTGTTTCTAGTAGGTTTCTGAACTTATTATTATTTCCATAGCTCCATTGCCCTGGGTGCATAAGATTGGTGTGCAATGATAAAGATTATTGGTAAAGGAATAATAACACTAAACAACCAGATTAATATAGGATGCAGAGGATCCTGCTCCATAGAGTTTAGAGTAGACAAGTTGAGGGTGAGGAGACAAGGTTTGGGGTAGTGTGTCAAATGGATTGTGGTTGCAGCAGTGAGACAAGTAAGGTTAAGATTTATTTTGATTATGATGAAGAGAAACTATTAGAGGACAGATAGTAAACTCTTTAATAGGTGGGTTTTTAAAGAGAGCTTGAAACTATACAAGGCTGGAGATCATGTGATAGAGCTGGGTAGGACCTTCCATTGGATAGGAGCAGCACTTGATACATTTTGGAGGTGGGAGTGGCAAGTAGTCAGAAGAGATGTAGGTCAATAGTTGTTTGAAGAGGACAGGTCAATAAGTTTGGAGATAAGTGAGGAAATTGCATGATAATATTTTGTGCTGAATTCTTAAAGGGTCATAAAATACAGAAGAATTACATAATCAACAAGTACATAATAAAAATGACAATGCAATAACAAACAAATAATCAGTATGTTTTTTTTTTCTGACAAATTTATTTTTTCCCCTATTGCCGGTCCCCTGTATCATGTGACAGCCATCAGCCAGTCACATACTAGTATACATATATACATATACACTGTGAATTTGTGCACATGCTCAGTAGGAGTTAGTTGCTCAGAAATTGTGCATCTAAAAAGACTGAGCAAATTTAAAATATGATAATGGCGGTAAATTGGGAAGTCTCTTAAAACTGTATGTTCTGCCTGAATCATGAAAGTTAATTTTGTCTTTAGTATCCCTATAAGTGTATGGGAAGCAGGACCACTGATTTAAATTGGAAACTTAAAGAGACATAAAACCAAAAATGTCTTTCATGATTCAGATACAATTCTAAATAACATTCCAATGTACGTCTATTATTTATTTTGCTTTATTCTTCAGATATCCTTTGTTGATGAAATAGCATTGCGCATAAGTAAGCCAATCACACGAGGCATCTATGTGCAACCACCAATCAACATCTATTGAGCCTATTTAGATATGATTTTCAACAAAGGATATCAAGAGAAAAAAGCAAATTAAATCATAGAAGTAAAATGGAATGTTGCTTAAAAATGCATGCTTTTCTAAATCATGAAAAAAATTGGTTTCATGTCCCTTTAAGTATATGAGTCTATCTGAAGCATTGGAGGGGGGGGGGGAGATCTGGGAAGGCCATTTAGAAGCAGGTTACAGTGGCCAATACAGGACAAAATGGGTGAGTGAATGAATATTTTTGTAGTTTCTTGGGTAAGCAAAGGGATCATTTTACAAATATTGCATTGGTGTGCACAGCAGGAGTGACTGTGACTACAGTGCGAGAAATGTCAGGTTTAGGGTGTCTATGAGAGAGGAGAATAAGAGGGTGCTCAGAATTATAATTGTTTTAACCCCTTATCAATAGATTCTCATTTCATTGTGAGATATAATATACTGGACATCTCATGCAACTATCAATGTTAGTGTAGAAAATATAAGTAGAGCAATACTCAATGAATTCCAAACATGATGTTGTCTTCCCAACGAGGCCCCTTGGCAACCTCACAAGCGTCTATGAATCTAGCCCAATGCCACTTATGGGAATAAAGAAACACAGATACATAAAACAGACTAAACAATACAAATTAAAAGAGCCAGAGACTGCTCCAAAGAGATTAGAATCAATGCATTTTATTAAGTTATAACTAATTAATGATACAAGGTGGCTGCTGGGTACTCATGTTTTGTATATTCCAGGTTGTACTTAGTTGTTTTATATATGAGACTCCTTAAAGAATTGTTACATTTATGATGGGTTTTTATTTTCCCTACGGTTCTGTCTCAGACAGCATGGCTATTTAAGTATTTTTGCTTATTTTTTAAAATTATTTAAAAATACTTGCCAGCACATTTTAAACATTTTTTATGCAAACTATTTTTAATTAATTAGCCCTTTTAGGATATGCACAGATCTCAACCTGTTGTATGGCACTTTAACCCCTTGACATAGGTGGCTGTAACCTGTACCTAGGCTGTTGCACCAGGGCTGTAGGCTCAGGTCCCTCTAACAGTGGTGAGGCCATGCTGAACGTGCATTATTTAGATAGAACACGTCATCTTAAGGCAATTTTAGATTAACTTGTAGTTTCAAATTTATTTTGTTCTCTTGGTATCTTTTGTTGAGAAAGAATATGTACATATCCTACACTACAGGAAGCTGACTAGATGTGTTCAGCTAGCTCCCAATAGTGCATTGCTGTCCCAAGAGATACCAAAAGAATGAAGCAAATTTCTCAATAAAAAAAGAAAAACAGGAAAAACATTTGGGTTTCATGTCCCTTTAACATTTCAAGGTGTTTACTAGCCCTTTAATTATTTTTTCCCACATTCCCATAGTTAATTTTTTTAAAGCTTTTACTGTGGCTCCAATATAGAGAAACACCTTACATCTCTTTGGAGAGCTTTAAGGCCACAATTGCTACCATTTGGAACATATTAGTTGCGCATCACTGTCTTAATGGGGAGGCCTGCATAAAACGTAAATGCGCGCATTGTTACAGGTACTAAAATAACAACACATTTTTTTTCAGGTGATGCTAATGATTTTAAGAACCAGCTATTACAAGGAAAATACTCTAAGGTATTGTAAAAAGTTATATAACACCTGGAGATTATAAAATCTATTTCCTTATCTGTTCACACACTAGCGATTTTGTTTTCCTTCTAACCACCACACACAATAAACCCATTTTAGGAACCTGGCAGATGCAAGGGATTGGGCATACGCATACTTGAGAGATATGAAAAATAATGTATCGTGAGACATGTACATAATTAACCTTAGCCAGCCTGATCTTCTGTCTGTGAATATGGATGTGCAGCCAACTCAGTCCAATCAGCAGAAATTAAAGGATGCAGATGGTGTCAGTTTTATCTTCCGTATTAGTGATTATGAAATATCTGCATACAAGGAGTTGTGGCAAATTGGCAAATTGGAGGTGAGTCAAAGGTCAGGGCAAATTTTTGGTTGGGAATCAAAAAAGGCAATATGATTTAGATAGCGAGTACAGTACTGAAAACAAATTTCCAATTCACTTCTGTTTATTAAATGTACCTATTCCTCTTGTTTTTTTGGCATAGTTAAACAGGCAAAGTTGTGTGTGCACTTGTAACAATATCTTACCTAGTGCTAGATTACAAGTACTAGTGATGGGTAAGTTAACGTGACCCTATGCTAAGAAAAGTGCACAATATGGTATTACAAATGGACTGTAAAAAAGGTTTAGCAGAGAATCTTAACAGGGCCAAGATTTTTTTAGTGCACCCTATTCTTTGGATGGATAAGTGTTTAACATATATTTATAAATATAAAATACAAAATAAATATTTACAATTAAAATACATTTTTTTAACAGTGATTTAAAGGGATATGGTATTTGACATGGTGCTGGACTGGCAAAGGGCTCAAAGGTGTTTATGTGCGTGTCTGTGAGTGTGTGTGAGTGTGTTTGTGTGTGAGTGTGTTTGTGTGTGTGTGCATGTGTGTGTGTATATGTGTGTTTGAGTGTATGTGTATGAGTAATTATGCAAATGTATGTGTGTGAGTTTGTGTGTATGTGTGTGTGTGTGAGTGAGTAAATGTATGTATGTGTGTGTGTGTGAGCGTATGTGTGTCTGAGTATATGTGCGTGAGTGTGTGTGCGAATGAATGTATGTGAGTGTGTGTACATATTTCTGTGTGTGTAAGTGTATGTATGTGTGTATGTGTGTGTTTGTATTTGTGTGTGTGTGTGAGAGGGAGTGTATGTGTGTCTGTGAGTGTATGTATGTGTGTATTTATATGTGAGTGTGTGCGTCAGTGTGTGTGTGTGTGTGAGTGTATGTGCGTGTGAGTGTTTAAGCGATTGTTTGTGTGCGAATGGATGTGTGTGAGTGTGTGTATGTGTTTGTGTATGTGTGTTAGTGTATGTGTGTTAGTGTATATGTGAGTATGTGTATGTGTTTTTGTGTGTGTATGTGTGTGTGTATTTAAATGTGAGTGTGTGTGTAAGTGTATATGTTTGTGTGTGAGTGTATGTGTGCATGTTAGAGTGTGTGTATATATTTTTGTGTGTGTATATGTGTATGTGTGTGAGAGAGAGAGTGTATGTATGTCTGTGGGTATATGTGTGTGTATATTTATATGTGAGTGAGTGTGTGTGTGAGTGAGTGTATTTGAGCGTCTGTGTGAGTGTGTAAGAGATTGTGTGTTAATGTATGTGTGTGAGTGTGTGTATGTGTTTGTGTGTGTGAGTGAGTGAATGTGAGTGTATTTGTGTGTGTGTGTGAATGGATGTGTGTGAGTATGTGTATGTGTTTGTGTGTGTCACTGAATGTATAAGTGTGTGTGAGTGTATGTGTGTAAGTGTGTGTATGTGTTTTTGTGTGTGTATGTGTGTGTGTTTGTATTTGTGTTTGTGTGAGTGTATGTGTGTGTGTATTTATATGTGAGTGTGTGCGTGTATGTGAACATGTATGTGTATGTGAGTGTGTG
Organism: Bombina bombina; assembly: GCF_027579735.1. NCBI lineage: Eukaryota > Metazoa > Chordata > Amphibia > Anura > Bombinatoridae > Bombina > Bombina bombina. The sequence continues at coordinate 79,454,448 of NC_069499.1, forward strand.
AGAGATTTTTGTGTGTGAATAGATGTGAGTGAGTCTATGTGTGTGTATGTGTGCGTGAGTGAATGTATGAGTGTGTGTGAGTGTATGTGTGTGAGTGTGTGTATTTTTTTGTGTGTATGTGTGTGTGCTTGTATTTGTGTGTGTGTGAGTGTATGTGTGGGTGTGAGTGTATGTGTGTGTGTGCGTTTATGTGTGCATGTGTGTGAGTGTATGTGTATATGAGTGTCTGAGAGATTGTTTGTGTGTGAATAAATGTGTGTGAATGTGTGAGTGTATGTGTGTGAGTGTGTAAGAGATTGTTTGTGTGTGAATGGATGTGTGTGAGTTAGTGTATGTGTTTGTGTGTGTGAGTGACTGTATGAGTATGTGTGAGTGTGTGTGAGTGTATGTGTGTGAGTGTGTGTATGTGTTTTTGTGTGTGTATGTATTTGTGTGTGTGTGAGTGTGTGTTTGTGAGAGTATGTGTGTGTGTGAGTGTATTTATATGTGAGTGTGTGTGTGTGTGAGAGATTGTTTCTGTGAGTGTATGTGTTTTTGTGTGTGTGTATCTGTGCATGTGTGTGTATGTATGTATGAGTTTGTGTGTGTATGTTTTGTGTGTGTATCTGTGAGAGTTTGTGAGTGTGTGTATGTGAGTGAGTGTGTGAGTGTGTATTTGTGTATAGTGAGAGTGTATGTGTTTGTGTGTGAGAGTTTTGAAAAAAAGAGGGAATGAAAAGCGCCAAACTGACCACCCTGTAAGCTGTTTTGGAAAGGATATTCTCACAAATTATCCTTAGGTATGGTAGAAGAATGGGGTTTAAAACAGCGCTTTACCTGTACTAAGTACTGGATAGCTAGAGAGGTGCACCAATAAAAAATAACTAACTTAATTTATGTAAATTTATGAATTTATATAACCATAAATTAATATATATTCTTGTACCAATTTATTAAACCAAATTAATTAATCAGAAGTTTATGATAAATATAATGATAAAAATAAAAATAAAATGGTAAAAACAAAGAAAAAATATGGTAAAAAATAAATGCGTATTTATTTATCAAAACTTTATAGTATTCTAAACATAAAAACAATCTCTACTATACATAGAAAATTAATTACAAACAGAGGACGTCTCCTCACTACCTTTAAAAAGTATTAAAAAGTTTTGGAATTTATATTAACCACCTTATATAAAAACACCTAGATCGCTGAATATTTAGACTCCGGTGATTTGTATCAAACCACCTTATGCCACCTTATTCGTTATAGTGTATCAGCATGAACAGCATTAAACTCCATTTTTTTGCAACAATTCAGCGTTAGACTTCAGTATCCGTGCAATAAATAACTCCAGTATTTGCAACAAATAACATTCGACTGAGAGTTTATAATGTTCGTACTTGCATTCAAACTGATGTTAGTTATATGGAAGATGATAACCAAAAGTTCATAAAAGTCAAAGTTTCACATCCAAATTAGTGTAGCGGGTAAGAAACAAACACTGCTGGCCGGAAAACAGACAATGCTGGCCGATATATTGAAAGTTCAGTGCAATGTGCAGCAGGTTATATGTAAATAAACACTGTTTGTCATTGAATGTTGATTATTCAGTATGGTGTCGACATATAGAGTGGGTATACTTTACCAGTTCCCGAATTGTTGGTTTACCGTTTCATCAGTGGTCTGGCTTCAGGCCAAGGTCGATTTTGAATCCTCCTCTCGCCTATCGTTTTTCGATTCTCTGTTCAAACTTGTGCAGCTTCTGTCACTCGAGTAGGCGGATTGATTCCTGGGCAATGGGTAGTTTAGTTTTTTTAGTGTTAGGTTCTTTTATTTTGCGGGGTGGGGAGGGTTTAATGTTAGGTGGGACTTTATACTTAAATAAGTATATTTTTTGTAAAAGAGCTGATTATCTTGGGGCAATGCCCTGCAAAAAGCCCTTTTAAGGGCTACTGGTAGTTTATTCTTAGAGTAGGGGGTGTTTTTATTTTGGGGGGTCTTTTTTATTTTCATAGGGATTAGGTTTCATTTTGTTAAATTTGGTAATTTGATTTTTTAATTTTCTGTAATGTTAGCCTTTTTTCATTTTTGTAAACTTAGTTTTTTTTATTTTTTGTAACTTTAGAATGTATTAGTTTAGGTAATTTGGGTTTATTTAATGGTTAGGTTAAGGGTTGTTATATTAGGGGGTGTTAGGTTAGGGGTTGTTAGGTTAGGGGTTGTTAGGTTAGGGGGTGTTAGGTTAGTGTACTTACGGCTAGATTACGAGTTTTGCGGTAACAGGGGTGAGGTATTAACTTGCACATTATTGTCACTGCTCACTTTCATGCAGCGCTGGTATTACAAGTTCTCAGAAACCTGGCGTTACAAGTCAAAATGTGAGCGTAGAACAAAATTTTGCTCCAAATCTCACTTCAATACCAGCGCTACTTAAGTCAGCGGTGTCACCAATAGGTGTAACCAATAGGATTGAGCTTGCATTCTATTGGCTGTTCCAATCAGCATATAGAATGCGAGCTCAATCCTATTGGCTGATTGGATCAGCCAATAGGATTGAAGTTCAATCCTATTGGCTGATTGCATCAGCCAATAGGATTTTTTCTACCTTAATTCCGATTTACTGATAGAATTCCATCAGCCAATCGGAATCTAAGGGACGCCATCTGTGTTAGTCGTCGGATGAAGAGGATGCTCCGCGTCGGATGTCTTGAAGATGGACCCGCTCCGCGCCAGATGGATGAAGATAGAAGATGCCGTCTGAATGAAGACTTCTGCCCGTCTGGAGGACCACTTCGCCTGGCTTGGATGAAGACTTCTCCCGGCTTCGTTGAGGACCTCGGCCCGGCTTGGATGAAGACGTCTCCCGGTAAGTGGATCTTCAGGGGGTTAGTGTTAGGTTTTTTTAAGGGTGTATTGGGTGGGTTTGTTTTTTAGGTTAGGGTTTGGACCTGCAAAAGAGCAAAATACCCTTTTCAGGGCAATGGGGAGCTTAGGTTTTTTAGTTAGGGTTTTATTTGGGGGGTTGGTTGTGTGGGTGGTGGGTTTTACTGTTGGGGGGTTGTTTGTATTTTTTTATTCAGGTAAAAGAGCTGATTACTTTGGGAAAATTCCCCGCAAAAGGCCCTTTTAAGGGCTATTGATAGTTTAGTTTAGGCTAGGGTTTTCTTTATTTTGGGGGGGCATTTTTTTATTTTGATAGGGCTATTAGATTAGGTGTAATTAGTTTAAATATCTGTAATTTGTTTTTTATTTTCTGCAATTTAGTGGGGGTTTTTTTGCACTTTAGATAATTTAATTTAATTTATTTAATAGTATTTAATTTAGTTAATTTATTTAATTATAGTGTAGTGTTAGGTGTTAGTGTAACTTAGGTTAGGTTTTATTTTACAGGTACTTTTGTATTTTTTTTAGTTTTAAAAAGGAATAATTTAGTTAATGATAGTAATTTTATTTAGATTTATTTAAATTATATTTAAGTTAGGGGGTGTTAGGGATAGGGTTAGACTTAGGTTTAGGGGTTAATAAATTTAATATAGTGGCGGTGATGTTAGGGACGACAGATTAGGGGTTAATAATAATAAACTAATGTTTGTGAGGCGGAAGTGCAGCGGTTTAGGGGTCAATAAGTGTAGGTAGGTTGCGGTGACATTGGGGGCGGCAGATTAGGGGTTAATAAATATAATGTAGGTAGCGGCGGTGTCCGGAGCGGCAGATTAGGGGTTAATAAGTATAATGTAGGTGGCGGCGATGTCCGGAGCGGCAGATTAGGGGTTAAAAATATTTAACTAGTGTTTGCGAGGCAGGAGTGAGGCGGTTTAGGGGTTAATATGTTTATTATAGTGGCAGCGATGTCCGGAGTGGCAGATTAGGGGTTAAAAAATGTATTTTAGTGTTTGCGATGCGGTAGGGCCTCAGTTTAGGGGTTTATTGGTAGTTTATGGGTGTTTAGTGTACTTTGTAGCACTTTAGTTATGAGTTTTATGTTACCGCGTTGTACATAAAACTCATAACTACTGCCTTTCAGTTTACGGTATTGATCTTGAAGTTTTAGGATGTACCCCTCACTTTTTGGCCTCCCAGGACAGACTCGTAATACCGACGCTATGAAAAGTCCCATAGAAAAAAGGGTTTACAAAGTTTACGTAAGTCGTTTTGCGGTAAGGCCAAAAAAGTGAGCGGTGACCCTAAACCTGCAAGACTCGTAATACCAGCGGCAGTAAAAAAGCAGCGTTAGCACCTGTTTACGCTGCTTTTTAGCTTACCGCAAAACTCGTAGGCCTCTAGGGGGATTAGATTAGGTGTAATTAGTTTAAAAATCTTGTCATTTGTTTATTATTTTCTGTAATTTAGTGTTTTTTTTTTTTTGTACTTTAGATAATTTTATTTAATTGTATTTAATTGTATTTAATTTAGGGAATTAATTTAATTATAGTGTAGTGTTAGGTGTAATTGTAACTTAGGTTAGGTTTTATTTTACAGGTACTTTTGTATTTATTTTAACTAGGAAGTTATTAAATAGTTAATAGCTATTTAGTAACTATTCTACCTAGTTAAAATAAATACAAACTTGCCTGTAAAATAAAAATAAACCCTAAGCTAGATACAATGTAACTATTAGTTATATTGTAGCTAGCTTAGGGTTTATTTTATAGGTAAGTATTTAGTTTTAAATAGGAATAATTTAGTTAATGATAGTTATATTTATTTAGATTTATTTAAATTATATTTAAGTTAGGGGGTGTTAGGGTTAGACTTAGATTTAGGGGTTAATAACTTTAATATAGTGGCGGTGACATTGGGGGCGGCAGACTAGGGGTTAATAAATGTAGGTAGGTGTCGGCGATGTTAGGGACAGCAGATTAGGGGTTAATAATATTTAACTAGTGTTTGCGATGCGGGAGTGTGGCAGTTTAGGGGTTAATATGTTTATTATAGTGGCGGCGATGTCCGGTTCGGCAGATTAGGGGGTTAAAACATTTTTTAATTAGTGTTTGCGATGCGGGAGGGCCTCGGTTTAGGGGTTAATAGGTAGTTTATGGGTGTTAGTGTACTTTTTAGCAATTTAGTTGAGTTTTATGCTACGGCGTTGTAGTGTAAAACTCTTAACTACTGACTTTAAAATGTGGTACCAGTCTTGACAGGAGAGGGTCTACCACTCACTTTTTGTCAGACTCGTAATACCGGCGCTATGCAAGTCCCATTAAAAACATAGGATACACAATTTACGTAAGTGGATTTGCGGTATATTCAAGTCTGTCCAAAAAATTTAGCGGTACACCTGTACCTGCAGGACTCAAAATACCAGTGGGCGTTAAAAAGCAGCGTTAGGACCGGCTAACGCTGCTTTTTAAGCATAACGCACAACTCGTAATCTAGCCGGTTGTATTTATTTAGGACAGTAGTTTGTCCAATTTAGAGTGTGGCTATATCTGTAGTTTATTATATAGAAAATATTTTTGATATATTTAAGACAGTAGTCCATTGAAATTATAGTATTGCTACACCTGTAGCTTAAATTTTTATATAAAAGAAGAGTTACAAAATAGGTTGTTTCTACATTTGTAGTTTAAACAGGCTTATTGACTAGTATCTACATAAAATATAATAGTTTAGAAGTTATTGAAAAGGTACATGAAACCCAATCTTTTTCATTCATGAAAACATACTCCTGTTCATGTTCATATTCATGCCGGGTTAGCGGACATGAGAATATGCAATCTGGTTTGCGCGAGAATGGGGTGTTTGTTCCACTTCTTTTTTCTCCGTTGACTTCTATGGGGGAATACGTGAACTTTTTGTGCATGTCGGGTTAACGCGAGAACGAAAACAGTTTACTTTGAATTCTAGTGCAATTAATGTTTGAGTGGAAGTGTTTAATCCACTCGTAATCTTGCCCTAAATTGTTATTGAGATTTGCGTGTGCGTCTTTTGAATGAATTTGAACAGGGGCATTATCAGTTTAGCGAGCATGTGTGGTTGTTGGGTCATCTGGCTAATTTTTCTTAGTGCAAAAGTGTTTATTATTAGTATTTTAAATTTGATTGTGCAAGAAGCATTTGTATCTGGTAGTGTTGCTTCCTAATGTCATTTAATATTGCAGGGGTTATATCAGTGTTCCTTGGCACATACAGTGGGGTACATATTAATATTTTGTAAAAGGTTGTTTGTGGGTTTATCAAGTCCTTTTAGCCTTTGAAGTTGATAAGTTAAAAATGCCCCTGTAAACGTACCGTTACATATTGAAAATCAGCCAGACAGAACTTGCACAAATATTGGCTCCATGAAAATGGGTAATTATGATTGCATTGACATCTAAAACTGAGCCATTAAGAAGCCGATATTTATCAAATGACAGATTGAGATCTGCCCCATTATTATATATCGGGCCAGTAAAACAAAAATGACAAGTTCTAATCAACTAGAGCATTAGAATATCTCTTTAAAGAAGTTGTACTTATGCCTATGTGCTCAGATCATCATGTTTGACTGAATTTTGCTACGGCATGCAAAAGAAAGTAAATCACCGCTGACATTCTTTCAGTGGGTCTGGCAATGCTTTTCTAAGACCCTGTATGGGAGAAGAATACATGTATTGGAAGATGAACATCAAACAGGGGAAATATTCAAGGCAGAACGTAGGCTCTTTAGAAGTGATGTGTCTAGTATCTATCTTTTTTTTTTTGCTCACACCACTGAAAGAATGAAACTTCTGTATTTTGCTATGAACTGTAACCCTGATATGCCTTAGGCTATATCACGCAAGGAGATCTATTATTTCTCAGTAGGCTTTAGAAGTGTCACTTTTTCCCTGTACATTGTTTTTATACAGGATGTACAAATAAGGGTTCAAAACTGAACTGTACCATTTATGTGAACTGTTTAGGTAACATAATTTTGATTGAATGTCACCCAGGGGCCTCCGCTAACCATCTGGGCTTTGGAAGGTCATTTCTCATGATCTTGACAGTGAATCAGAATTAAAGAGGACAGAATTCTTGTAAAGTTTGACCTGCAGATCTCTGTTTACTTTTAAAAAATTGTGCTGAATACTTTTTTGTTCTTAAAAAAAAGTATGGTTTAGTGTCTTAAAGAGGCATGGGCTGCTCTCATTTACACCAGTGACATAGTTTATTTTAAACTTATAATTATAGTGTACTTTCATCAAAATGATCCTCCAACAGCTAAAAAACTTACCTATAATTTGATAAAGGAAATGTCTGTCATTGACCCTCTAATTTAATAATGTCCAGTCAATCAGGAATGTTGTAGAGATGCATCACTGGCAATTATATAACTGTCGGACTGATAAAGGATTATAAACTATGGCACAGATTACAAGTAAAGCGCACCTGATAACATAATAACCTAGATTACGAGTTTTACGCTAAACAGGGTGCGAAACGAACACAACAAAGGTAGCCTTATTTCACCCACCATAGCGCTGCCATTAAGAGTTACTGAAAAGCCTCCTTGTGCGTGCGATATGGTGCCGTTAAGCTCCATACTGCACAAAAGTCAAGGGCTGCTTTCGTGCACACTTTTCCCCATAGTCATCAATGGGGAGAGAGTGGTAGAAAAAAAATTAACACCTGAAGTGCGGAACAGCGATCACTGTAACGCAACCCCATTAATGTCTATGGGGAAAAAAAAGTTAAGTTTAAACCTTACACCCTAACATAAACCCCTAGTCTAAACACCCCTAATCTGCTGCCCCCGACATCGCCGACACCTAAATAAAGTTATTAACCCCTAATCTGCCGCCCCCGACATCGCCCCCACTTATAAAAGCTATTGACCCCTAAACCTCCACACACTATCACACGCTATCGGCTTACGTACACACACTATCTGCTTACGCACACAAACTATCGGCTTATGCACACACGCTATTGGCTTACGCACACGCTATCGAAAATACTGCTTTCTCTCTCTTTTAGCGCTTTTGAAAACCAGGTATTAAAGGGATACTGAACCCAAATTGTTTTCTTTCATGATTCAGATAGAGCAATCAATTTTAAGCAACTTTCTAATTTACTCCTATTATCAATTTGTCTTCATTCTCTTGGTATATTTATTTGAAAAAGCAGAAATGTAAGCTTACGAGCCGGACAATTTTTGGTTCAACACCCTGGGTAACGCTTGCTGATTAGTGGCTGCATTTAGCCATCAATCAGCAAGCACTACCCAATGCTGAACCAAAGATGGGCCGGCTCGTAAGCTTACATTTCGGCTTTTTCAAATAAAGATACCAAGAGAATGAAGAAAAATTGATAATAGGAGTAAATTAGAAAGTTGCTTTAAATTGCATGCTCTATCTGAATCATGAAGGTTTAATTTTGAGTTTGCTGTCTCTTTAACATTCATTTAAAAAAGACGTCATAAAATGTGCCAACTTTAAACACAATAAACAGCATCACCATATTTATGTAAAAAGAGTTGCAATAAGCATTAAAATATTTTCTTTTTGCACTATTGCTTGCTTAGTGTTACAGGTTAAACACATAGTTAAAATAATTTCAAGAAAAACAATGCACTTCTGGGACCTAGCTGAACACGTCTGGTAAACCAATGACAAGAGGCCGAATATATGTGTAGCCAACAATCACAGCAGCTAGCTCCACGTGCTGCATTGCTCATTAGGAAGGCCTAGGTGTTTTTTAATCAAAGGGTACCAAGAGAATGAAGTACATTTGATAACAGAAGTAAAATGGAAAACAATTGCATGCTCGATCTGAATCAATAAAGTTTAATTTTATTTTTACTGTCTCTTTAACCAGATTGTGCTTAATTAACATTTTTTTTGTGTAAATTTTTTTTCTTCAGTAATATACCTTTCTTACTTTATTAATTCCTTACTATAGTATTGCAAATAAATTATTTGTACTATTTTCATATCATTAATTAATTAACGTTATTTCACCTATATCCCTTAAAAGTATTCGATAGGATTCTCACGCCTAACTCTGCCCCACTCAACATCACATTCCATTGCTATAGCAAAACGTTGCAACAATAGCTTTTTCTCAAGAACATTACCCGCAATATATTCCAGTTTAATCAAGCATATATTTTGTATTCCTCTGGCCAGAATGAAGCTGTAGGAAATAATATATTCTGAGTGAGACCAACTGCCGCTCATAGAGGAAGAGAAAAAAAAAAAAAAAAACGAGAAAGACTTGCTTGAGTAACCGTAATAATTGGAAAATTATTTTGATAGCCTGAAACAATCTAATATATTACAGAATTTTATTAAAATAATATCAAATCAAATTAACTGCTATTCCATAATGAATTAGGTAACAAGGTAGGCAGATATGAATCGTTTTTGGCTTGCAGGCAGGGGAGCAAGGAATTTATTAGCTGTGGCTTTTCACAGAAAGACAACAGAAATCTGTATCACAGTCTGCAAGGAGACCCCTGAGAAAAAATGGAGCTTTTTACGTTTTTTTATTTTATTTCAACTTTCTTTTCATAATGTATCATGAAATGCCTGTATTTCTATTATGTGAGGTCTTAGGACATTTTTTAAAATTTTAATTGCTTTGTGATTTAGTAATAAGTTTTGTGATGTGAGAAAATGAGATACTTATGCAGGAAATATTTAATTTTCGTACATTTAGCACTTTTTTGAATTTGTCTCTTTTCCACGTTTTATAAATTACAAATTGAATTTATTAGTGTCAAAATGCATATATTAACATTGATGGAGGTAACTAAGTTACCAAGTTGACAACAATGAGGGTCTTAAATTAAATTTTGAAAAATAAATAAATGTATAAAATGTTGAAAATTAATACCTTTTTGATTCAATTAGCAGTTTGTTTTAACAGTCATAAAGAAATCTAATTTTGTGCTAGGAAGAGATAGTTTTTCTTGTGTAGTCTCAGCAGACAAAATACTAGTCACTCTTTATATATAATTGCTCCACATACTTTATATACAATGTGACTGCAATAAATAAATAAATAATAATTGTTTGGCACACTTGTCCATTGATCCAGGGGTGTGTCTAAATGGGTCTCAATTGGAATAGGCCGATGCCTCTAGAGGGTCTTTTTGGCCCTACAATCAGTAGAGGCATCGCTATAGCGGAGGTGGGGGGCTGGTTGGTCCCAGACTCCATATGCCCCGCTGTGTGTTCCCTGCTGTTATTGAAATGGGGGTACCACCACTAACTTTGCACAGTGACACAGGGGGGTAGTTATCAAGCCGTCTACTTTACCTGCCTTCGTTGGTTCAATACGCCCGCCTAAGCTTGCCTACCATCGCCGCCGCGGACCTGCAAAATTTTGCCTAAGTTATCAAAAAAGCTGTCAAAAAGCCGCGCACCAAGTACGGGGCGATGAGCAGCGGACTGTGAGAGTTATCACTCATCCGATCTCGCTGCTCTTCGGCTTTTTGACAGCTTTATTGCTAGCCTGTCACTAAGCACCCACACTAACTACACTGTTCTACCCCCTATACCGGCGCCCCCGGAGCCCCCCGCAACTCAATAAAGTTATTAACCCCTAAACCGCCGCTCCTAGACCCTGCCGCAACTCTTATAAATGTATTAACCCCTAAACCGCTGCTCGCGGACACCGCCGCCACCTACATTATACCTAGTAACCCCTATCCTGCCCCCCTATATCGCCGCCACCTATAATAAAGTTATTAACCCCTATCCTGCGGATCCCGGACCTCGTCGCAACTAAATAAATAGTTTAACCCCTAAACCGCCGCTCCCGGACCCCGCCGCAACCTATATTAAACTTATTAACCCCTAATCTGCCCCCCTACACCGTCGCCACCTATAATAAATTTATTAACCCCTATCCTGCCCCCCCTACACCGCCGCCACTGTAATAAAATTATTAACCCCTAAACCTAAGTCTAACACTAACCCTAACACCCCCTAACTTAAATATTAATTAAATAAATCTAAATAATATTTCTCTTATTAACTAAGTTAATCCTATTTAAAACTAAATACTTACCTTTAAAATAAACCCTAATATAGCTACAATATAAATAATAATTATATTGTAGCTATCTTAGGATTTATTTTTATTTTACAGGCAACTTTCAATTTATTTTAACTAGGTACAATAGCTATTAAATAGTTATTAACTATTTAATAGCTACCTAGTTAAAATAAAGAGAAATTAACCTGTAAAATAAAAACTATCCTAAGTTACAATTACACCTAACACTACACTATACTTTAATAAATTATTCCTATTTAAAACTAAATACTTACCTGTAAAATAAACTCTAAGATAGCTACAATATAATTAATAATTACATTGTAGCTATTTTAGGATTTATATTTATTTTACAGGTAACTTTTTATTTATTTTAGCTAGTTAGAATAGTTATTAAATAGTTATTAACTATTTAATAACTACCTAGCTAAAAGAAATACATTACCGGTAAAATAAATCCTAACCTAAGTTACAATTAAACCTAACACTACACTATCATTAAATTAATTAAATAAATTACCTACAAATAACTACAATTAAATACAATTAAATAAACTAACTAAAGTACAAAAAATAAAAAAAAAGCTAAGTTACAAAAAATAAAAAAAATAAGTTACAAACATTTCAAAAATATTACAACAATTTTAAGCTACTTATACCTAATCTAAGCCCCCTAATAAAATAACAAAGCCCCCCAAAATAAAAAAATGCCCTACCCTATTCTAAATTAAAAAAGTTCAAAGCTCTTTTACCTTACCAGCCCTTAAAAGGGCCTTTTGCGGGGCATGCCCCAAAGAATTCTGCTCTTTTGCCTGTAAAAAAAAAATACAACCCCCCCAACATTAAAACCCACCACCCACATACCCCTAATCTAACCCAAACCCCCCTTAAATAAACCTAACACTACCCCCCTGAAGATCATCCTACCTTGAGTCGTCTTCAGCCAGCCGACCACCGATGGAACCGAAGAGGAGATCCGGAGCGGCAGAAGTCATCATCCAAGGGGCGCTGAAGAAGTCTTCCATCCGATGAAGTCATCATCCAGGCGGCGCTGAAGAAGTCTTCCATCCGGGCGATGTCATCTTCCAAGCGGCATCTTCAATCTTCTTTCTTCCGGATCCATCTTCATCCCGCCGACGCGGAACATCCTTCTTCCCCGACGGCCGACGACTGAATGAAGGTTCCTTTAAGGGACGTCATCCAAGATGGCGTCCCTTCAATTGCGATTGGCTGATAGGATTCTATCAGCCAATCGGAATTAAGGTAGGAAAAATCTGATTGGCTGGTTGAATCAGCCAATCAGATTCAAGTTCAATCTGATTGGCTGATCCAATCAGCCAATCAGATTGAGCTTGCATTCTATTGCATTCTGATCGGAACAGCCAATAGAATGCGAGCTCAATCTGATTGGCTGATTGGATCAGCCAATCGGATTGAACTTCAATCTGATTGGCTGATTTAACTAAATTATTTTTGAGTTTCAGCTGGCTTGGCTATATTAATTAATAGAGTGTATACAAAAGAAAGGCCAGTTACAAATGATATTCTTCAGAGGTCGGTTTTTGGCCATGTTTTTCTTAAAATATTCTTCAGCAATATCTGTAGTGAGAGTCAATGGAAGGTGTGTTTTTGCATCTATTTGTGAGTTCATAATGTGGGAAAGGGTAAATCAAATAATTAGGGGAGTAATAAAATAAAATTATTCGTTTATGTAATAAAATTATTTATTTAGGATGTATAAATATTGACATAAAGTAAAGAAGAACGGGATTTGGGAATTATTTTTTCACATTTGAATAGCCAGTAGATTTGGTTGTATAGGCAGAGGTGTTCGCAGAAGAAAAAAGTTCTCAGGCCAATTTATAGATCCCTTGTTTCATTAAAAACGTAGTATAGTTCTGGAGGCTATAATGCCACAAGAATATAAACAAACCAAGAACTGTCCATAGAATGACAACTAAAAAGGTACATAGCCTAAAACATAAAACCTACAATGAAAGACTTCATGACCTTAATGTGTATAACTTAAAGAAGAGAAGGGAGTGATAGAAATGAGCTTCAGGTATATTAGGCCATTCTTCAGAGAAATGGTGGTTGAGTAATGTCCAGTAGACTTCCAACAGAGGTGGTAAGGATACATAAAAATCTGTTTGTAATATTCCTAAAGATATCCTGAGAATGAAATAATGTAAAACTTGGGAAGGAACTATGGGCAACAATTGCAGTTCTCAGGGAGTGATGTTAGTGTGTAGCACCCATAAATGTCATCATCCAAGACACTCCATCTTTTGCATGTCTTTGATCTACTGGGTCTGGGACAAGTAAATGGAGACAAAATGGGGAGTGAAATGAGAAAAGCATTAATATGGATCAGAAAATGATTATCTCCTCCAATATCACACTTCAGCCTTCCTCAGCATAGAAGGCATGAGCTGCAAATCTTTAGAAGATACAAGCTGTTTATCAAAGCCTGGGTTATGGTCCACCTGCAGCGAAGCAATTGGCATCCATCTCGTAGGCGTCTTAGATGCAGCCCAAATGCACAATTTTACAAACTGTTTCCAAATGTGAATGCAGATTTCTATTTTAATGCTGATATATTGCAGCATGGGCTACTCTCAATGTGAAAACAGGAAAATATTGGTTCTGTCATTCCCCTATAAACATATTGTCAAGTTAATTGAATATTCATGTTGACTGCTTGTGTGTCAATGCAAGTTCCTTTCACTTAACCATTAAAGGGCTAGAAAGGTCACCATTTAAATGTGCATGGGTGTATTTAAATTTTAAATAAAATAATTTTTGCAATATCCCGTCTAGTAAAATTTAATACTGTTTAACAGCAGCATATGTTGTGAGGGCTTGTGTAGTAGCATTCAAATATCACACCTTCTCAGAGAGACAACAGTGACTTATAAGACACAAATTAAGCCTTCATAGACACAATGCTAGTGCATGGGCCCTCATAGCATATGTGTGTATGCTGATGAAAAAAAGTAACAGTAATGCTTCGATTTAAAATTTAACTGCACCCATGCACATTTTAATTGTGACCTTTCTATCCACTTAATATCAATTAATTAAGGACTAGATTGCATTGGAAGTAGGGTGCATATTACGAGGTAAAAGTAAAGGTGTCTGCTTGAGCGCAATAGAATTTAACGCCCATCGGGTAAGCTTGACTTCAGAGCTCTGGTTAACTGTTACGTGAGACAACAAAGTTGCACAAAACACATTAAAAATACAATTAAAAGTAAAGTACACTCATAATAACACTGTCTAATAAAAAATATTTAAAAGAAATTGCATTAAAATGTTATAAGGGCTCAAACATATGAGGTCTCAGGTGTTAGAAAAAAAAAGGCATGCAAATGGCGTTAACATAGAGATACATTCATATACAAATACGCTGGTGATGTTGCTATTCTAACTATTTGGGGACATTTGATAAAGATGCCAGTAGGGCATTGAAACGTCATGCTCTACTCCCTATTTTAACCTGTGTTAAATAAAAGCTATTTTTTATACAAGCCCAGTGAGTGGAAAACTGCATTACATTTGACTTTGCACCCTGGCAGCTGCATAAGTGAGTTGGTTATTGGAGTGCAAAATTACCTTGGAACTTTATATATACATTTATATGCTTAAATTAGTGTACATATGTATTTATGTGAGTATATATGTATTTACAGACATATATGCACATATAAACACATAAATACATATGGAGCCCATTGCAGTCAACTAACTGAAAACATATAAAATCATATTTATTCAATATTATTTTTTAATAAAGTTTTTAACAAAGTAGTTACTGTAAATATTTCACATTTCAATGTTTTTCACATACGGAAATATGTTCTAAGTATTTTAAAATAGATATTCCTATATATAATTATATATATATATATAGGGCAGTATACTTAAAAAGAAATATAAACCCCAAAGGTAATAAGACAAAAAATAAAAAATTTAAAATTACAGAAAAAATAAAGAAAGCTATCCAAAATAAAAAACTTAAACCTAAACTAATACCACTATAAAAATAAAATTTTCCCCCTCACAGTAAAACCCCCCACCCAACCAACCCCCCCAAAATAAGTCTATAAAAAACCTAAGCTATCCATTGCCCCTTAAGGGGCATTTGTATGGGCATTGCCCTTAAAAGGGCATTCAGCTCTTTTACTGCCCTTAAAAGGTCAATCAGCTCTTTCACAGCCCAAAAAAATCTAATCTAAAAAAAGCACCCCAAACAATAAAAAAAAGCCTAAAACTAAGCCCCAAATAGGTAATCACCGTTCCTGTAGTAAGGCGGTGAAGGTGTTCTTCCAGGTGGCTCCATCACCTATCTTCATCTGCAGCGAAGGTGGCGCGGAGTGTTGGTTTTCCCCAATGCACAGATCCGGAGTGGTGGACCTCAGTGGCAGACCTCAGCAGCGGTTCTCAGCGGCGGTCCTCAGCGGTGGTCTTCAGCGGCGGTGGTCCTCAGCGGTGTGGAGGCTCCTCTTCTTCCGATCTCCGTCACACACTAAATATTGAATAGAAAGTATGGCATTCAATTTGTGGTACCTTGCATTCCTATTGGCTGAAATTTTGATATCAATAAATAAGATTAGGGCTACTGAAATCCTATTGGCTGTCAGTAGCTCTCATCCTATTGGCTGACTTCAAAATTTCAGCCTATAGCAATGCAAGGTACTCCATTTTTAAATGGGTACCTTGCATTCCATCTTCAGTGTGCGGCGACGATCGTACGAAAAGGATCTCCATGCTCGATGGTTTCGCGGTCGCCTGTCTTCTGTTCCACGGTCACCTCTGCGCCGGCTTGGTCATGGATGAAGATAGAAGAGGTCGCCGCGCTGGAAGAAGATATCGCCGCCTCTAAGAAGACTTCACCGCCTGGAAGAAGAACTTCTCCGCTGTACTTCAGGAACGGTGAGTACCTATTTGGGGGTTAGACTTAGGCTTTTTTTTGGGGTGGGGGTGGGTGGGGGGGTTATTTATAAGATTAGGAATTTAATGGGCTTGTAAAAGAGCTGAATGCCCTTTTAAGGGCAGTAAAAGAGCTGAATGCCATTTTAAGGGCAATGCCAATACAAATGCCTCTTTAGGGGCAATGGGTAGTTTATTTTGTTTTAGTGTTAGGTGTTTTTATTTTGGGGGGGGTTTGGTGGGTGGGGGGTTTACTGTTAGGGGGGCTTAGCATTTTTTAAATGTGAAAGAGCTATTTAACTTAGGGAAATGCCCTACAAAAGGCCCTTTTAAGGGCTATTTGTATTTTAGTTTAGATTAGAGGGTGTTTTTATTTTGAGGGGCTTTTTTATTTTTATAGGGATTAGGTTTAATTTTTAAATTTTTGATATTTTTTTTTATTTTTCTCTGTAATTTAAGGCTTTTTTATTTTTTGTAATTTTAGATTAATTTTTGTAATTTAATGTTAGGTTTAATTTAAAAATTAATGTTAGGATTTTTTATTTTAATTGTAACTTAGTTTATGTAATTGGGGTTAATTTAGGGGGGGTTAAGTTAGGGGGCTAATTAAATTAGTTATTTGCGTTGTGGGGGGTTGATGGTTTAGGAGTTAATAGGTTAATTAGGTTTATTGTGATGTGGGGATTTGGCAGTTTAGGGGTTAATAGGTTAATTAGGTATATTGCAATGTGGGGGGTTGGCAGTTTAGAGGTTAATAGGTCAACTAGGTTTATTGTGATGTGGGGGGGTGCAGTTTATGGGTTAATATTTTAATTATGTTATTTGCTTTGTTTAATTTGTGGATTAGGGGTTAATTATTTTATATTTTTGCGATGTGGGGGGGGGGGTGGCGGTTTAGGTGTTTAATACTTTGTGCGGGCGGTTATTTTTTTTTTTATTATTTCGTGCGGGAGGTTACTTTTTTTTGGTAGTTTGTGCTGGTGGTTATGTTTTTTTTCGTTAATATTTCGTACAGGCAGTTGTGTGTTTTTTTCTTAATGATTTGTTTATCTATGCTGCATCCAGGTGAATTTTTTTGTCTGCCTCGTGCAGCCAACATTTCTTTGATGATGCATGCTCTACTGGCGACGGACTCCTTACAAATACGATAATAGTATATATATATATATATATATATATATATATATATATATATATATATATAGGTAGATAGAGAGAGAGTGTGAGAGAGATATTACAAAAAAAAACATCAGGTATATATAGAAATATTCATTTATGAATAAATAGAACATATTCTGCTATGTGAAGAACATTAGAATGTGAAATATTTATATTTCATGTCTGGTTAGCGCACTTGGTTAAATGCGATTAGGCTTACGTGCGAGTATGGGTGTTAGGTTTTTCTCCATTGAAGTCTATGGGGGAGTAAGTTGACGTGGTTGTGATATTTGAAGTTTGGCTTTTTCGCACGCATTGGGTTAGTTTTTTACTTTCATCTTGAAATACCAGTGCATGCAAAAAGCTTCCGTCTAGGGAACTTAGCCCGTGAGAGGGAGCGATAAATTGAGCTCCACTCGTAATCTAGCCCTTAGTGTGTGAAATTAACAGTTTATATCAGTTTACAACTAATTTTATTAAAATTTCCATACACTTTTTCTAGATGGAATACACGCAAGGATTTCACGGGAACATAGTACTGTTATAGCCAAACCTCTACTCTTATTTTTTTCAAGACTCCTTATCCTCAGGCATAGCACCCCAGGACTGGTGTAAAGCTGATGTGGTGCTGTTTTATAAAAAAGGGAAGCAGGGCTGATTCAGGAAGCTATTGACCAATTAATCTGACATCAATAGTGGGGAAGATACTTGAAGGGATTATAAGGGATAATATTGATGAGTATATTCGTGTAAACAAGATTATAGCGCCGATTTGCTTATTCCGTGCAAGTCTTCTGGCTTGCCGGAAACAGGAGTTAAGAAGAAGCGGTCTTAAGACTGCTTATCTTTAACTCGTTCACCACCTCTGAGGTGGTGGACTGCAGTCATCCCGATCAGATACGATCGGGATGATTGACATCTCCTGCTAGTGGCCAATTGGCTGTGACTGTGCAGGGTGAAATGCTTGTGCAATGATAAATGCCAACAGCGTATGCTGTCAGCATTTAACGAATTTGGGCGGACATGATTCGCTACATCGAATCATGTCTGCCCGAAATTTGATAAATCAGCCCCTATGAGTTCAAATCAGCATATTTTTGAAGATGATA
The DNA here is from genome assembly GCF_027579735.1 of Bombina bombina. Taxonomy (NCBI): domain Eukaryota; kingdom Metazoa; phylum Chordata; class Amphibia; order Anura; family Bombinatoridae; genus Bombina; species Bombina bombina. The sequence goes on from NC_069499.1 coordinate 79,472,597, forward strand.
CAAAGTTGTGTAAGATCATTAGGTCAGGGCAGGATGAAATTGCTTTACAAGGGTATCTACAAAAATTTGAAGAATGGGCAGGCAAATGAAAAATTAGATTTAATACTGGAAAGTGCAAGGTTCTACATTTTGGAAAAAAATACCAATACCTTAGATACATTTAAAAATGCTTTAGATACATGTTTGTATAGAAAAAGAATATAGGGATATGATTGCTTGTGTTAAATAGATCATCTTTTTTAATTAATTTTAATTTAAGATCAACTGGAGCTTTTATTGTAAAGTTATTAAGATTTTTAAAGGTTGAACTTGATGGACTTCTGTCTTTTTTCCACCTCAAATACTATGTCACTATGTTACTATATATGTTAGTACTATATATGATAGTCTTGAGAAAGGCCTAATCTAGGCCGAAACGCGTTGGCATACTGGTGAGCTTGATTTTAATTACCATTATTATCTATTGTATACAGTGTTGCACTATTCTGTTTTTCTTTGTTTTCCTACAGGTTATTTTGTTGCTATTTATTGTGATTTTACTTTTAACATCGGATGGGACATTGAACTCACTGGGCACAGAATTTGTTTTAATCCCCCATTTTTTGCACACAACTAACACGAACGCTTTCTTTTTTGGATTGCTACATTTGATATTTGATTTCACCAAAGTGGATTTTTTCATTTATTATTATTTTTTCTATTTTTTGCTTTTTGTTTTTAGCCTTTTGGTTCTAATAACCTTTGCCTAAAGGTTAAATTATTTTTTACTCATTGTTTACTCATTTTTTCTACAACTTCATCTAACATCTATATTTGACTATAGATCTCTCACTACCCTATGCAACGTTGGAGGACACACCCACGGTTTAATACGAACATTCACATTTTACTTTTTCCACCATTTTTTCACCATTTTTGATTGACTTTATATTTGATTGACTTTATATCTGATTGACATTGTGAGTTTGGAATCGTTTTATGGTTTATAACTTTGCTTATAAGTATTAAGATTTGTATTTTTATTTAACTTCCCACACTTGTGTATCACTACCAAGGAGTGTCATCACTCCCACTGTAATTCGCATCTCCCAGGAGATTTTACTATGTACTTATGTTTTTAGAAGTTAGACATGGATCCATGTTTCTAATTTTATTGTGTTATTGTGGTTTTATTGTGATATTTGTTTATGTTTAGCCTTTATCGAAGGTAATAAATTGTAAGATTTAGCCACAAGTCTGTTAGCCTTTTAAGCTCTTTTAGCGCTTACTCTCACCTTTTCGTATTAGTACTATTATCAGCCTACTAGGAGGCTAACTGTTAGTAAGCTTAAGGCCCCACTGTAGCGCTTGGTCCAATTCTCTCCATTTTACTATATATGTTACTTGGTTGCGAAAGTAGTAATCTGTTTGTATTTTGGTTGCATTCTCATTTTATATTTTAAAAGAATGACAAGTTATATTTTAACATTTTTAATAGACCAAAAAATTATTTCCTTTTATTTGACTTTTTATTTTATTTTTTGAATGTAAACTGAGCCTTTAAAAAAAAAAAAAAAAGCCTTGGAACAGCCAAGATTTGTTGCTCGAAACAGACAATAAGAGATCATCTGCTGAAATATTTTTTTTTTTGTTGGATTAGAATACTAGGGGTAAATTTATCATAGTGCGAGCGGACATGATACGATGTAGCGTATCATGTCCGCTGAACAACGATAAATGCAGGGGAGATAATGGGCTCAGCGCCTACTTAGTGTACCTATAGTCTAGGGGTGGTGATACCTAGCTATCACCAAAATGTAAGTAATGGAAAAGGTATAACCCAGGCGCCTGACCAAACGGAGGCAAAGGTAATTACACGAGGGAATGGTGGTAATAAAAACTGTATTACAAATGTATTTAATCAAAATTACTGATAACAAACAAACTCATGGAGCCATTTAAACACAGCAATAAAAATCACAAAAATATGGTACAGTGTACAATAAATATATAAAAACAAATAGTAAATAGCATGTAAAATTACTCTGTTAAAAGATATGTTGAAAGAGACAATAATACGTATAAATTGCATTAAAACATATATTCTTCAATAATTAGTCCTATATGAGAGAAGCTTGGTTAGAAAAAATTCAATGGAGTGCAATCCAATAAATGAGAGTGACTCTGTCCCAATAAGATCAGTGTTGATGTTGAAGTGTGGGTGATATATCCAAATAATGTCCAACTGGTCAATACATCCAAAAATGTGAAAACAGTAAAAAAGTAAAAAATATAAAAAATATATTAAAAATATATAGGTGAAAAAATGAACAAAAAAGTGTTATTGAAAAATAATAAAAAATATATGAAAAATCTGAAAAAATGTGAAAATACCCTGATAGGGGCAAGAAAATATAGAAAGTATCTAATAGTATGCCAGATTCTTCCTGGTGGTAGGTCCGCGAGGTGTGGGTGACAAACAAGGTGTCTTTGAGTGTCTAGAAAGTAGTTGGTGAAAAGACAGATATACCTCAAGGGTATATTGGACGAAATTACGATATCCTCCTGTGGAAAGAAATAAATATAGTGCAGCAAGTTTCAAAAAATAAAAGAATATATGAACCAAGGCTCACCAGTGATGTGTCTACCCGTTTCGGCCCGTACTAGGCCTTTCTCAAGACTCAGTCATTTTGATTAAATACATTTGTAATGCAGTTTTTATTACCACTATTCCCTCGTGTAATTACCTTTGCCTCCGTTTGGTCAGGCACCTGGGTTATACCTTTTCCAACGATAAATGCAGACAGCATACGCTGTCGGCATTTATCATTGCACCAGCAGTTCTTGTGAACTGCTGGTGCATTGCCGTCCGCTGCAGATTTGCAGTCAATCGGCCGCTAGCAGGGGGTGTAAATCAACCCGATCGTATTCTTTAGACCGCTGCTTCATAACTGCTGTTTTGGGCGAGCCGGGAGGCTCGCACGGAAACAGGGGCATCAAGCTCCATAAGGAGCGTGATAAATCGGCCCCCTAGTGTTGAATAATTTTAATGTAAAGCATTGCTGGAGATTACGCAGTGTGAAATCATTGGGAAATCATAACAATTCTAATAGATTTTTAATTTTTTGGAATGTCCTGAAATTTGAAAACTCTTCTATTTACAAAGCCACTCAAATGGATTAGAACAGCTCCCCAATATCGGTTAGCTATTTTTGTTTATTTTCACTTATTTAAAAATGTTAATTTCCATTTTATAAAAATTGTGGTAAGTTATGTTAATAATTTATTTTTTATTTTTATTAAAGTAGACCATTAGCACAAATGCTACTTGAGTTCCTGCCAATAAATAAGAAACACTGCAACGTCTATATAAAATGAATTGATTAAGCTCGGAGGGAGGTGAATGCAACTTCTCTGCTCTTGCAGTCAAAATGAACCTTAAATAAAGATTGCATGTGACTATTGTTTGAATTGCAAGTCCCCTGAGAAACATTTTGTCCAGAAGCCAGTGTTGACCTTAAATTACCTTTTCTTATTTCGACCATAACCACAAAATGCACTTAAGTTTGCAATGTTATTTGATGTTTATATTTGTTTAATTATTTTTCTGCGATGTAAAAAAGAAATTCAAAGCTACTGTATATGTAAAAATAATAATAAAAAAAGAAACAAACTGGAAAGCTGAAAAAACTATAATTTTACCATGTCTAAAACTAATTTTCAAATACATTTTACAATCTCATAAATAAGAAAAAGATGTAATATTTTATCACCATACTTTCCACATAGTCAAGAGAAGTCCAACTTCTTCTTTGTTGGATTTATTTAAGTAAAACCAAAAGTTGAGTACTCTATATAAGATTCTTTTTGTTAAACGAATATTAAATACAGCAGAATTGCACAATAAAAAGTGAATAATAAACAGATAAAGCAATAGCATTTATTTTAAATTTTAAATGAGCAACAGATATTTTTCTAACAATTTCAAAGTTTCTTTAATTTGCCACCCCCCCAGGACATGTGAAAACTATCAGCCAATCACATACTCAGTAGGAGCTTCCTAAAGTATGTATATAAAAATATCGCACAGATTGATAATGGAACTATATTCGAAAGTCTCTTAAAATGGAATGCTGTATATGGATTATAAAAAGTTTAATTATGATTTTACAGTCCCTTTATGAAATATGGCATTGCTTATGTTTGTAGTGGAGAGATTCTAGCTTTCTGCTCCAGGTATAGGGAGTAAAGAGGAGGATCTGTTGGTGGATCAACAGTGGCTTGAGAATGTAGCTGGGTAGCTTAGGGAAGAGTCAGGACATTACAGAGGTGTGGCTTTGCTATCTATGGGTCAGTCAGTGGGCATTGCTTCATGACCCATGGGACAAGGCCTGGTTGTTATGGATGAGGATTACCTCAAACAGGAAAGGTAGAACAGTTAGAGTGACAGACACTCTGAAACCTGGACAATACCCAAAAAGCAAGATAACTTGTAGCTTTGCAAGTGATGAATACATACATGCACATACAAACTATGAGATATAGTCACTGGAATCTTCCAGAAAGAGTAAAAAAAAGAGAAGAGAATCTTTTCCTCAACTTTGATTGTCAGATGGATGTCTATGTGTTGCAAGAAGGTAATGGTATAGGTGGTATTTTAGACAATATTCAAATGCTTTGCTATAAGTTCAAAGAAGCTTGTGCTGTCTATAAATAGATTAGTTTAGCAGAGTTATTAATGACAGTGATGATTCAATTTCAGACATAAAATTATATTTTGTGTGCATGGGAGACATTTTGGCCCCCAGTTCTTAGGGTAAGAACCCCGACATATATTAAAAATAAAAATAATAAATTGCTTTATACCTTGAAAGTTGCCAATTCCAACTATAAATATTCATCTCAAAATCTCATGTTTGCTGTTCATACATTTGTTATAGACTCTTTATAACCTAATGTTGGCTTGACTCTCAAAATTTTCACTGGAGAGAATTTTGTGTTTTCATGTTGGCAGCAGAGGAAGCCAAATAATCACAGCAACGTAATCTGTACAAGACTATTTATGGAGACAAAAATAAACTTTCCACACATCCCTAGTGGTATAATTAGTTCTGTGAACAATAATTATAACACTAAACAATATGAACAAATGGACTATTATATTCTAGTTTAATTACTAGAAAGATGCAGAAGGAATTGATTATTTAAACAGGGTTTGAGTTCAATTTTCATGACACTGGATCATAATTAAATCAGTCGGTCAATGGATAGCTAAGATTTTTATGCACACTCTTCATTCCTCTTAGAACACACATGAAGAAGAAGGTAGTCTAAATAATTCAGTGGTACAAGTTCAGTGTCTATGTTTCTATGTTCTATTCTCTATCATTGAGACATTTATATCAAAAGAAAGCTGGAAAGCTTTGTGATAGATTATTAAAGGGAAATGGAAGTAGATATGAGATTCAGTAGCATATCTCCTAACATTTTGATTGTAAGTTCTGAGGTCAATAGTGAGTTCTGAGGTCAATAGTGAGTTGAATATAACCAATCAAAAATGATGATGGAGTCTGGGTAGTCCTAAATCGGAGTTGATGAATCATGGAATGGTTTTTAGAATTACTGGGTGGAGTTTGGATGTACCAAGTTTCTCAAAGGGAAAGCGGGACATAAACATGCAAGAGAGGCAGTGTTCCAAGAACTGGGCAGAATGTGAATGATTGGGGATAACAGGCTTGGGGTCACTGTGTGCTCATGGGAATATCCCGATGGGCATAAAATCTAGTTAGTCCTCAGTAACTTTTTGTTGTGTAGAATTATGCACCTGATGATCAATCAATCAATGAAGAATTAAGTGTTCTTCTTTAAACAGCCCATTGGGCTAGATTCATAAAAACTTATTAGGTTGCCAAGGAGCTATGTCGCAAGTAAATGCTCATGTAGGTTCACCTCCCTATATTTTCTATAGATTTTTTTTTAGTGTGTGTGGCATTATGTGCTCAATACATGAAATCTTGCACATTAAAAGGGACACTGAACCCAAAAGTTTTCTTTTGTGATTCAGACAGTGCGTGCAATTTTAAGCAACTTTCTAATTTACTCCTATTATCAAATTTTCTTCGTTCTCTTGCTATCTTTATTTGAAAAATAATGCATCTAAGCTTTTTTGGGGGTTCAGAACTATGGACAGTACTTTTTTATTGGTGGATGAATTTATCCACCAAACAGCAAAAACAACCCAGGTTGTTCACCAAAAATGGGCCAGCATCTAAACTTACATTCTTGCATTTCAAATAAAGATACCAAGAGAATGAAGAAAATATGATAATAGGAGTAAATTAGGAACTTGCTTAAAAGTTCATGCTCTATCTGAATCACAAAATTAAAAATTTGGGTTCAATGTCCCTTTAAATGAAAACCTGTTGCTAAGTAGTTAAAACAACTGCAACCACAACAACTTGAAGACCATTAAAAGTAAATGATTGTAAGTGTAAAATGTTTTATGAGTGTAGTAATACAGAGGTGCAGACCAATCTTTGGGATTATTTAGAAGATACTTTTCTCCAGACAAAAACCCCTCAAAAGGAAGAGAATAATTTATAATGGTAAAGTATATAGGGTTAAGCGAGGACACCAAAAGGAAGGTACTCACAGATGTCTTGTAAAGTTGTTTGCTTCAAATGGGTATTAAATAATTCTAATGCAAAGGTCATGGTTTGTCATCATAGACACACTGCTTACTTCAATTCCCCAATTCCATAAAAAACTCTTAATACAATTATTATTTTTCATGGAAATATGGAATTGAAGTAAAGAGTTTGGGGCCGATTTATCAAGGGCTAAACAGCCCCTGATGCCCCTGTTTCTGCGCGAGCCTTCAGGCTCGCCAGAAACAGCAGTTATGAAGCTGCGGTCTTAAGGCCACTGCTCCTTAACTGGTCCGCCGCCTCTGAGTCTGCAGACATCAATCAGCCCGATCCTATACGATCGGGCTGATTGACTCCCCCTGCCGCAAAACTGCAGGGGGGCGGCATTGCGCAAGCATTTCACCAGAACTGCTTGTGCAATGTTAAATGCTGACAGTGTATGCTGTCTGCATTTAGCGATATCTGGTGGACATGATACGTTACAGCGCATCATGTCCGCCAGACAATGATAATTGGGCCCCTTTGTCTTTGATGACAAACCGTAGTCTTTGTGTTGTAATTTTTTAATAAACATATGAAATGAAAAATTTTACAAGCCGTCTGTGAGTACTTTGCCGGAAACAGGAGTTAAGAAGCAGCGGTCTTAAGACCGCTGCTCCTTAGCTCGTATGCCACCTCTGAGGCGGCGTACAGCAATCAGCCCGATCACATACAATCGGGTTTATTGACACCCCCTCTGCAGGGGGTGGCATTGCACAAGCAGTTCACCAGAACTGCATGTGCAATGTTAAATGCCTACAGCGTATGCTGTTGGCATTCAGTGATGTCATGCGGACATGATCGCTACAGTGGATGATGTCCGTCCAACTCTTAATAAATCGGCCCCTATGTGTCTTCACTGAGCTACTTACGGCTTTGCTGCACAAGGTTCTGATACCGTCTGTGACATTCTGATGCCATAGGAGCCTATGGAAGGGAGCTCTCATGAGCGCAATGCTTCCTAACAATGCAAACGTGATCTCGCGTTCACATTGCGATTTACTTGCTTGCAAGCAATATTTTGCGCTCCTCTTCTAATCTGGCCCTTAGTGTTTAATTTCACTTGTATTATGTATAATTAAACAGTGTGTGCATGGGAATTACATTTTAAATTTAATGCCCATTTAAATAATAATATCAAACAGAAACAATAACTCTTTGCTGAATATACTACAGGACCAGTTTGCCTAGGTGTACTCTGCTTCAGTCATTTATAATTGGCTCAGTACCAAACGAGTCACAACAAACACTGAGAGCCAATATGGTATTTCAGGAACTGGAATGAAATAAACAATACTGAAAATCAAAGAAGACTATTTGATGTTTAGAGAGCTTCTCTGGAGTGACTTGGCTTTAAAGCTTGGGGAAAAAGGGGTTAATTTTTCTCCTGATGTTATTTTTTTGTTTCTGGGCTTCTTCCAATGACCATCATATTGGAATCAACTGGAATAGACAGGGATGAGCTTAGTTTGATCAAAGGTTGGCAAAGCGCAGAAGTGGCAGTATTTCTAATAGTTTGCAGAAATATATGTATTCTTTCAATCACACAGGACTGGCAAACAGAAGTATCAGACCAACTCTGTGGTTTAAGGATCTGCAATAAATTTAAACATTTTGAAAGGAAATATAAATACTATGTGATGGTATTAAGGTGGAATCATTTTTTTAAAGGCATGTTATGTTCTTATTTCTTGCATCATAAAAATGAACTTTTAAACAGATTCTCGTGCTAAAAAAAACAAAAAATAATTTGGGCTACATTACAAGTGGAGAGCTAAATTATCGCATGCCAACAAATGGGCAAATTTGCCCATTTGCGGGCACGCAATAATTAATCAGCCATTACAAGTGGCTGGTTATTGTTACCGCGAGCTCGTGGTAGCAATTAGCACTCAGAAAATTAACTAGAGATCAGATCTCTGGTTAATTTTTTCAAAATAGAGGGCATTGTGGTTTTTTATTTAAAATAAAATGCACTAGGCAGTTTTGGGTCTTTAAAGCTGATGGGAATGGAGTGTTAGAAACAAAAACAAAAACTAAAAAGTGCCTTTACATTGCGGTCTATGCGAACTGTGTGTTCCCAGTAAATATATATGTATATGCTTTTATATATATATTTATGTGTTAATATGTGTATATATACACAGTATAAGAACACAGTTATTGGTGCAACCTGCAAATATGAATGTCTAATAGGAATCAAATCCTTGCTGAAAGACAGGACTTACGTATAAACTCCTCATCTCCCTCCTTTAATCTTTCCTTGAAGCAACCAAAGGTAACACAGACACGCATAGTATGTATACACTTTATATCCACATAGGAAATGTGAATAAACTTTGCTGCTGGCAAACCTGGTATCAATCCAGGGGCGCAATCCGTTTTCCTAACGGGCCGAGAACTTACTCGGTTAGCTGTATCAGCTGTTTCCCAGGTGTGGGCTCCTTCACATGCCAAGCTGGATCCGGACGATGGGTGTCAGTGACGTCACGTGACAGGGGGAATGTAACTGCAGAGACCGGGTAAAAAATAATAAACAGTGGTTCCTGTGACTGGTGTAGAATAACAGAAACAAATATGTGGAGCCACTGTATGTAGATAAAAAGTCTTTATTGTATCAAACAAATTAAAAAACAAGAAGCATGCCACAGTGAAAAAATGCTGACATGTTTCAGCCCTTAGGCCGTAATCATAGCATAAGGTGCTATCTAGGAGGTGTAGTTTAAAACAGGTAAAGTGTTACCTGATTGGACAAAATTGATTTAAACAAAAACGCCCTCTAATTTCATTCAGTCATTAACACTTTATAGCCTGACAGAAAGGAAAAACCCAAACACCAGTAATAGCAGTGAAGATACCCTAGCATTACACGGGTCACTGTATACTTTTATCTGAACTGGATTAAGGAAATACATATATAAATAAATGAATGCATAAAACTACACTCATACGGAAGGGAATCCAGATAACAAAAAAACTATAAATTAGCACCTGTTCTATAACAAAAAACACACCTTCCATAATGGACACTAGCATATTTATGACCAGTGCAGTGCACATAGACAGAAAGTGGGACACAAATGATTTAAACCAAATATGCAACAAATGTATAATATATATGATATATATGATCGAGGGGGTGCATACAAATAAAGCAGGTACATATACAAAAGATTTAAAAGTATGAAATACGGATAGGATAGAAGAGTCTAATAACCATGCTTAGATGCAACACCCCAGTGATGTATGTATCCCACAGGGGTAGATCGTCATAAAGCCTAAAATAGAGCTATAAACAGAGCAACATAGTGCATGGAAATAACACCAGACATGACCACATGATATTGCAAAATATTATTCCCAATAATTAATTATATCTTATCTGGAGTTAAGACCTTGAGGCGTTCTGGTCCTCAAATGGAAGATCCAGAACACCTGGAGCTTGGCCAGGAGACTATCAATGTCCCTGGCCAAGCTAAAAGCTGCAAATTCACTAAATCACAGTTTTCTTCAAAAGTATGAAATTCAGGACATTTGGCCAAATCTAGGTTAGTGCATTCAGAAGTAGAACCAGGAGTGGTGGAGAAATGTTTCTTAAGAGACAGCTATTGCTAAGGTCACCAACGACCTACTTACAGCAAAATCAAAAGGCCACTTCTCTCTGCTTATCCTCCTTGATCTGTCTGCAGCCTTTGACACTGTCAACCACCCTCTTTTGCTCCAAACCCTCCAATCCTTCAGCATCTGTGACACAGCCCTTTTGTGGCTCTCTTCCTACCTGTCAAACCGTACCTTCAGTGTAGCCTTCTCTGGGGCCTCCTCTGCCCTGTCACCACTTTCTGTCGGAGTACCGCAAGGCTCTGTCCTCGGTCCCCTTCTCTTCTCAATCTATACGTCATCACTAAGTTCCCTAATTAAGTCCCACGGTTTCCAATATCATTTGTATGCTGATGACACCCAAATCTACTTCTCTGCACCAGACCTATCTCCTTCCTTGCTAACCCGTGTCACTAACTGTCTTTCTCACATCTCTTCCTGGATGTCCTCTCACTACCTCAAGCTAAATCTCTCCAAAACTGAGCTCCTCATTTTCCCCCCTTCTTCCAAAATCTCCACCCCCAATATCTCTATAACTGTCGACAACTCCATCATTACCCCTACCCCGCATGCCCAATGTCTCGGGGTCACACTTGACTCACATCTTTCCTTTACTCCTTACATTCAATCCTTGGCTAAAGCCTGCCGCTTCAACCTTAAAAACACCTCCAAAATTAGACACTTCCTTACACAAGACACAACTAAGATTTGAATCCACTCTCTCATTCTTTCCCGCCTTGATTACTGCTACTCTGTCCTCTCTGGTCTCCCCACCTGCCGCCTAGCTCCCTTTCACTCCATAATGAATGCCTCTGCCAGACTCATCTTCCTTACACGTCGCTCTTCATCTGCTGCTCCTCTCTGCCAATCCCTTCACTGGCTTCCTCTTGCCTCTATGATCAAACACAAAATTCTCACTCTGACATACAAAGCCATCAACTGCACTGCTCCCCCCTATATCTCAGACCTTGTCTCCAGATACTCTCCCTCCCGTCCCCTTTTCTCTGCTCATGACCTCCTACTCTCTGGTTACCTCATCACACTCCCGTTTACAGGACTTCTCCAGACTGGCTCCCATCTTGTGGAACTCTCTGCCTCGCCCCACAAGACTCTCCCCTAGTTTTGAAAGCTTCAAGCGCTCCCTTAAGACTCTACTGTTCAGGGATGCATACAACCTATGCTAACCTTACTTTATACCAGTTCCACTCCTCCATTGCTATCCCCTGAACCCCCATAAGTCCAGCTGTTTGTAGATCACCTTCTTAAGAGCTAATTACAACAGTGCAACTCTTGGCAGGGCCCTCTACCCATCTGATCCCTTTAATTGTTTTGTTGTACTACCCTCTGTTTACAGCGCTGCAGAATCTGTTGGCGCTCTACAAATAACCGATAATAATAATAATAATAAATGTAACATTTCTCACTAGTCTATTTAGATCTATCATCGTCTGAAATTAATCAGAATTTGTGGTTGGTGCAAACCCCAAACCAAAACCCAACACCTCTATTTGGACCTTGGTAAGAATAATGGAAGAAACACTAATAACATTATTTGGTGTTTGCGCGATTGCCCCTCAGCTGATATCTCTCTTGATTGATCTGTTGTAGACTCACCCCTCCCCCTTCCGGAAGGCCCTGGCCCAATGGAAAAACCTGTTCCAGCATGGTTTGGTTGCTTACTGCAACAGTTATATCACTCCCTATGGGATTGTTGGTTATTTTACTTGGAACATATTTAGAATTTTTGTTCCCTTCATGGTAGACAGGTTTTTCCTTGGGTCTGGCGCCCAGACTTGTATTAATAGATATTTGAGTATACCTGGTTGTTGTTGTTGAACCTGTGGATTTGTGGGAACTATATCAGTTCTGATCATGTTCTCATCAGTATCAGATTGCTTATCATCTGAAGACCAGTCTGTGTCACTGTCAGAAAATGTAACATATTTAGTTTGTCTATTACTGCGTCTGTGATTATGGTTGCCCTTTTTGTTTTTGTTATTATTGCTGTTATTATTATTGGGAAAACTACGTCTGTAATCGTTACACTGTTTCCTATTCTACAGGGAGTGCAGAATTATTAGGCAAATGAGTATTTTGACCACATCATCCTCTTTATGCATGTTGTCTTACTCCAAGCTGTATAGGCTCGAAAACCTACTACCAATTAAGCATATTAGGTGATGTGCATCTCTGTAATGAGAAGGGGTGTGGTCTAATGACATCAACACCCTATATCAGGTGTGCATAATTATTAGGCAACTTCCTTTCCTTTGGCAAAATGGGTCAAAAGAAGGACTTGACAGGCTCAGAAAAGTCAAAAATAGTGAGATATCTTGCAGAGGGATGCAGCACTCTTAAAATTGCAAAGCTTCTGAAGTGTGATCATCGAACAATCAAGCGTTTCATTCAAAATAGTCAACAGGGTTGCAAGAAGCGTGTGGAAAAACCAAAGCGCAAAATAACTGCCCATGAACTGAGAAAAGTCAAGCGTGCAGCTGCCAAGATGCCACTTGCCACCAGTTTGGCCATATTTCAGAGCTGCAACATCACTGGAGTGCCCAAAAGCACAAGGTGTGCAATACTCAGAGACATGGCCAAGGTAAGAAAGGATGAAAGACGACCACCACTGATCAAGACACACAAGCTGAAACGTCAAGACTGGGCCAAGAAATATCTCAAGACTGATTTTTCTAAGGTTTCATGGACTGATGAAATGAGAGTGAGTCTTGATGGGCCAGATGGATGGGCCCGTGGCTGGATTGGTAAAGGGCAGAGAGCTCCAGTCCGACTCAGACGCCAGCAAGGTGGAGGTGGAGTACTGGTTTGGGCTGGTATCATCAAAGATGAGCTTGTGGGGCCTTTTCGGGTTGAGGATGGAGTCAAGCTCAACTCCCAGTCCTACTGCCAGTTTCTGGATGACACCTTCTTCAAGCAGTGGTACAGGAAGAAGTCTGCATCCTTCAAGAAAAACATGATTTTCATGCAGGACAATGCTCCATCACACGCGTCCAAGTACTCCACAGCGTGGCTGGCAAGAAAGGGTATAAAAAAAGAAAATCTAATGACATGGCCTCCTTGTTCACCTGATCTGAACCCCATTGAGAACCTGTGGTCCATCATCAAATGTGAGATTTACAAGTAGGGAAAACAGTACACCTCTCTGAACAGTGTCTGGGAGGCTGTGGTTGCTGCTGCACGCAATGTTGATGGTGAACAGATCAAAACACTGACAGAATCCATGGATGGCAGGCTTTTGAGTGTCCTTGCAAAGAAAGGTGGCTATATTGGTCACTGATTTGTTTTTGTTTTGTTTTTGAATGTCAGAAATGTATATTTGTGAATGTTGAGATGTTATATTGGTTTCACTGGTAAAAATAAATAATTGAAATGGGTATATATTTGTTTTTTGTTAAGTTGCCTAATAATTATGCACAGTAATAGTCACCTGCACACACAGATATCCCCCTAAAATAGCTATAACTAAAAACAAACTAAAAACTACTTCCAAAACTATTCAGCTTTGATATTAATGAGTTTTTTGGGTTCATTGAGAACATGGTTGTTGTTCAATAATAAAATTAATCCTCAAAAATACAACTTGCCTAATAATTCTGCACTCCCTGTATATATATATACGGTATTGGATTGATGGTCTGTTCTATCTTTTATAAATTTGTAATGCTTATTCTCCATGATATGCTGCTTACTACAAGCAACAGAATTATGGAGAATTGTGTCAAACTGGGCAAAATCAACATCCTGACTACGTTTGTTTAATTCAAGTTATAAACAATCAATTTCAGCAGGCATGAGTGAAAAAAATTGACTAGTGGGTGCTTCCATAATAATTAGACATTCAAATGTGCAGGTTGCACTAAACACTGTGTTCTTTTTTGTCTATATGGATATTTATTTACTGGTGATATCTGTGCAACTCTGCATTTCTAGACTGCATTTGACAAGGGATATATATTTGTTATTATGGAAGCACCCACTAGTCAATTTTTTCACTTATGCCTGCTGAAGTACGGAACAATACATGATTTGATTGCAATAAAATATTTTCTGATGATAAGGGACTGCTATCGCTAGGTACTTTATTTGATTCTATGGAACAACTGCTTTTTAAAGAAAACAAAGCACAATGGGACATTTGTACATTTGAGAGCTATATTAAAGCCAAGATGATCCCCAGGGGACTAAGAATATATAAATTTCCGACTTTTGAGGTTGATCCCAAAGATCAGGAATTTATTAACTCCTGGAATGAAGTCCTGTCAGAATGTTCCTCCAATCTTATGTTATTGATTATACAATATATAACCCAAGATCTAAATAGAATAAAATTAGAAATTGATTGTTTACAACTTGAAGCAAGATGTTGATTTTGCCAAGTTTGACTCAATTCTCCATGATTCTGTTGCTTGTAGTAAGCAACATATCATGGAGAATAAGCATTATAAATTTATAAGAGATAGAACAGACTATCAATCCAATTCCATATATATATGTAATAGAAAACAGCGTAACGATTACAGACGTAGTTTGCTCAATAATAATAACAACAATAATAACAAAAACAAAAAGGGCAACCGTAATCACAGATTCAGAAATAGACAAACTAAGTCTGTTACGTTTTCTGACAGGGACACAGACTGGTCTTCAGATGATAAGCAATCTGTTACTGATGAGAACATGACCAGAACTGATATAGTTCCCACAAATCCACAGGTTCAACAACAAAAACCAGGGATACTCAAACATACATCTATTAATACAAGTCTGGGCGCCAGACCCAAGGAAAAACCTGTCTACCATGAAGGGAACAAAAATTCCAAATATGTTCCAAGTAAAATAACCAATAATCCCATAGGGAGTGATATAACTGTTGCAGTAAGCAACCAAACCATGTTGGAACAGGTTTTTCCATTGGGCCAGGGCCTTCCAGGAAGGGGGAGGGTTGAGTCTACAACAGATCAATCAAGATAGATATCAGCTGAGGGGCAATCGCACAAACACCAAGTACAAATAAATAATGTTATTAATGTTTCTTCCATTATTCTTACTAAGGCCCAAATAGAGGTGTTGGATTTTGGTTTGGGGTTTGCACCAAACACAAATTTTGATTTATTTCAGATGATGATAGATCTAAATAGACTAGTGTGAAATGTTACACTTAAGAAACATTTCTCCACCACTCCTGATTCTACTTCTGAATGCACTAACCTAGATTTGGCCAAATGTCCTGAATTTCATACTTTTGAAGAAAACTGTGATTTAGTGAATTTACAGCTCTTAGCTTCAGAAACAGAATCTAATCCTGGGGAGGTCAACACTGGTCGGAGATTTCATGACAAATCAAGGTTATACATAGTAGGGGCCCCATTATTGAAACTTTCTACAATAGGGTCGAGAAAGATCTCCAAGCCCTGCAGGGCAGCCTAGGACCTACAAACATAATCTTACCAGAAAACAAAAAGATGCTCTTAAGGCTCTTCGGAAAGACAGCTCTATAGTCATACGCCCTGTAGAAAAGGGCGGGACTATCGCAGTCATGAATTGTTCAGATTATATTTTAGAAGCCCTACGCAAACTTTAAAAACACACATGATTATCAAATCCTGTCACGTAATCCTACCAATCAGTTCAAGAAAGAATTTACAGATATTTTGGATAATGGTTTGGAACATTGGTTTATCGATGTTTCCACGGCTCAGTATTTAGATGTGCCTTTTCCGAAGATGCCCATGCTCCACCATTTTCTAAAGGTCCATAAATCTTTGACCAACATTAAAGGGAGACCGATCATGAGTGGCATTGACTCTCTCTTAGAGCGTCTGTCACAATGGCTAGATGCCATACTCCAACATTTGGTTACTGCACTGTTGTCTTACACCAGAGATTCTAAACACATTCTCAATCTTGTGAACAGCATGGAGTGGGACAAGTCTTATACCTGCGTCACCATAGATGCAGTCTCCCTATACTTATCGATCCCCCTGTCAGTATATTTATGAAAATCTAAGTAGTGCTGTTCAAATAATATATCAGTCTATCTCAGGGTTATAATACAATACCTTTAATAATTATCCTTTAAAATAGAAACCCTTAACTAACATGCATCTACTAGAAACCATACAATTAATATAAATACCTGAATTCTTTTATTTAGTTAATATCCATGAACATTTTGAAATATATTTGTAATACCAGAATATGAAACACTATTATACACATTAAAAACAACTATTAAGATATGCTATCCTTCTTACAAAACCCAGAAAAATTTACCTTTAAAACCAGCCTTTCATTCAGAGCTGCATTTAAAATATTACAGTGAGATTCTAAGATATTTAACTGCTAACATTCAAGCAATACACTCAGTTAATTAACCACAATTTATTCTAACACAATTCTAATTTAAAACATCAAAAACCCAATTCTGAGTTATAGTTATATATTTGCACAGATAACCAATTTAAAATTTAGGATTAGTTTAACAACACATAGGCTATGAAATGGTAGCTTAAAATCCAAACTGCTCTCTTTAATCTTTCAACTGTACTTTAAACTGCAGTGACTTATAATTTAACTATAGTCTTACCAATAACCTTGTATACTTTACCAAATAAACCAATCGATATCCAGTTTCCAATGTTTCTCAACAGATTCAATTTCACCTCAGAATTTCAAAATTGGGAATATTCGCTTATGGAGTCTAAGAGTAGCTGTGTGCTTTAATAATAACCACAGTAGTTATTCCTCCAGGATTAGCCAGCAGCCTCCTCTCAGTCTCTATGCTTGGGGTTAAATCATCTGATTTCACCCCTCCCCTTTTTTGATCATTATCCATCATTGGTGAGTATTGGAAATGCCCAACGGAAGCCTTGTCTCGGATTGGCTCTTTGCAACTGAACATGGATTGGTTCATCTGGGAATGTATGTTGTCAAGGAGATGCATCCTTGCAACATCCAATCATCTCATGGCTGCAATTCTCACATCATAACACTGGGTGGCAGCAGACAGCACAACACAGCAATGCATGCAATATTTCTAGACAGTAAAAAAAAAAATATTTCTTTAAACTATGTAATAACTGTCATAATTTCCTTACATCAATAAGGTCTATGTTTATATGTGCTGTATTATATCACATTTTTTATTCTGATCAATTTGACATGAAACACAGTATGCCTTTAGCATTATACTATATTAAAGCAATTTAATACTGTCAACTATTCCGAAATTAATGGCATTTATACATTCTGTTATATATGTTTTCACATAATATAGTATGCTCTATGTCTCCCACAATTCTTGCATGCAGGAATTTTGCCCATGGTCCACCATATTTTACGTTTCTAATAAATTCTGGATATATGAATCCTTTTCATGCAGATCTGAAATTATATGTCTGAAAAATACAAACAATACAGAGGTTATTAAACATTTTAGACTGACTAAATAGTTACCTATCAAGCTTAGCAAATACCCATGTAATAATAGAGAATTAGACAATTTCCCAAATTTCTATGTTTAATACATTCTGAGGCATCCATTAAAAAAAAAAAAGTTTATTTGTATATTTCAAAGTTACATTTTAACATGCTTTTTGCATAGCCAGCACAAATGTGTATCTAATTTTCAGGGGTAATTAACGCCTCCATGTTAATCACTGTGTATTCAGAACTCTACCTGTTTATTCAGTTCACAGACCCAGAATGTGTCTCCCTGCACAGCATAATTCATTTTACAAATCTGTGTTAATTACCAGTTCCTTGTGAATTTGGCTAGTTTATGCTCAGAACATTGTCTCCATTCACTGCATGGTGTCATCTCATCTGACAATCTATTCTTTAAATTACATTTTATGCCTCATCCTGTCTTAAACTATAAATTCTGTTTGTTCTCAACATCACTTTTACAAATTCCTTTAAGTGATTGTTTTAAGTTGATTAGAGCAAATGTTTTAGTGTCAGGGGGAATGTCTTTTTTTAATTTATTTTTTTAAGTAATTTTTATGAATTTCCTGTGTAATTGAAAAAGTGGGGGAGAACTAAACATGATTGAAGTCAGTCTTTCTGAATGAAATGAATCTTTTTCTACTGACCAGCCAAACATCTGAATAAATATATATATTTATTAACCGTAAAATATATGATTAAAGTATATATATTTATTAACCTTACATATACCTTGACACCCCACTCATAAGGTATTGAGGCTATCAAGTTTTTCTTGACAAATTTCATCGAATACACCACTGAGTTTCAAGCTTTTGTCATTCGGATACTAGAGTTTTTACTTACTCACAATTTTTTCTGTTTTGAGGGTATTTATTATCTCCAAAGATGTGTACCACCATGGGGGCAAAGTTTGCCCCCTCCTATGCAAATCTTTATCTAGGCTGGTGGGAACTTTACCACATCTTTGGAGATACTAAACCATACAGATTGTATGTACGTTTTGTTAAGCGTTTTATCAATAATTTGTTACTTATATTGTCGGGTCCTCTCGAACTTATAACACCAATGAAAAGGGTTTGACCTTTACGTATGAGCATAATCCCACCACCATAAATTTTCTTGACTTGTGTTTGGTGGGAGACACAAAGGTTTTTCGTAAACCCATATCAGGCAATACTTTGCTTCACGCAGATAGATGCCATCCCAAAAATATCTCTTATGCGGTGGCCAAAGGCCAATTTTCTAGATTAAAAAGGAACTGCAGTAAGGAACAAGACTATCTAAGTGAAGCAAATGATTTGGAACAAAGACCAAGAGAACGCAAATATAATAAAAGTCACATCAAGGAAGCAAGGACAAAAGTCCATCAGATACCTAGAGTGGTAATCAGACCTTAAAAGGGGTACATTTTGTGACTACATATAGTGCCCAATTTTCTAAAATTTGCAATATCGTGAAGAAATATTTCTCACTAATAGCATTTGATAATCAGCTTAAAGACACAGTCCAACAGGGCATACGATAAAAAATATAAAAAATGCCATACCCTAAAACAATCGAATAAACCAGAGAGTTCCTGGCTTTCCAGGAAAAACCTTGCGAATATATCCAAATCTCGAATACATTTACATTGGCCACAACTGGCAGAATATATGACATCAAAACATGTCTGAAATTGCAATAGTACACATGTAATATATCTTATCACGTGTATTAAGTGCAATATTCAATATGTGGGTCTCACTTCTAGGGACATCAATACACGTATAAGAGAACACATTTCTACTATCAGTAGGGGTAAATCAACTACACCATTGGTACAGCATTTTTCCACCCTTCCTGATAGCAAATTGGAAACACTTAGGTGGGTTGCTATCAAAAAGGTTACAGTACCCAAAAGAGGGGGGGACATCGATAGTCTACAGGCCAAGTGCAAGGTGTTCTGGATCTTCCATTTGAGGACCAGAACGCCTCAATTAATTATTGGGAATAATATTTTGCAATATCATGTGGTCATGTCTGGTGTTATTTCCATGCGCTATGTGGCACTGTTTATAGCCCTATTTTGGACTTTATGCCAACGATCTACCCCTGTGGGATACATATATCACTGGGGTGTTGCAACTAAGCATGGTTATTAGACTCTTCTATTCTATCAGTATTTCATACCTTTGAGTCTTTTGTATATGTACCTGCTTTATTTGTAGGCACCCCCTCCATCATATATATCATATAAATTATACATTTGATGCATATTTGGTTTAGATCGTTTGTGTCCCGCTTTCTGTCTATGTGCACTGCACTGGTCATAAATATGCTAGTGTCCATTATGGAAGGTGTGTTTTTTTGTTATAGAACAGGTGCTAATTTATAGTTTTTTTGTTATCTGGATTCCCTTCCGTATAAGTGTAGTTTTATGCATTCATTTATTTATATATGTATTTCCTTAAAGGGACAGTCAAGTCAAAAAAAAACTTTCATGTTTTAAATAGGAAATGCAATTTTAAACAACTTCCCAATTTACTTTTATCACCAATTTTGCTTTGTTCTCTTGGTATTCTTAGTTGAAAGCTAAAACTAGGAGGTTCATATGCTAATTTCTTAGACCTTGAAGACTGCCTCTAATCTGAATACATTTTGACCACTAGAGGGCATTAGTTCACATGTTTCATGTAGATAACATTGAGCTCATGCACGTAAAGTGACCTAGGACTGAGCACTGATTGGCTAAACCGCATGTCTGTCAAAAGAACTGAAATAAGGGGGCAGTCAGCATAAGCTTAGATACAAGATAATTACAGAGATAAAACGTGTATTATTATAACTGTGTTGGTTATGCAAAACTGGGGAATGGGTAATAAAGGGATTATCTTTCTTTTTAAACAACAAAAATTCTGGTGTTGACTGTCCCTTTAATCCAGTTCAGATAAAGTATACAGTGACCCGTGTAATGCTAGGGTATCTTCACTGCTGTTACTGGTGTTTGGGTTTTTCCTTTCTGTCAGGTTATAAAGTGTTAATGACTAAATGAAATTAGAGGGCGTTTTTGTTTTAATCAATTTTGTCCAATCAGGTAACACTTTACCTGTTTTAAACTACACCTCCTAGATAGCACCTTATGCTATGATTACGGCCTAAGGGCTGAAACATGTCAGCATTGGTGCCTCGCTCATTTATCCACTGTGGCATGCTTCTTGCTTTTTAATTTGTTTGATACAATAAAGGCTTTTAATCTACATACAGTGGCTCCACATCTTTGTTTCTATATATACATATTAACACATAAATATATATGTATATAAGCATACACATATATATATTTAAAAATTGCTGCCATCACTACACTACTTACCCCCTGCGCTACTTACCTCTCTAATGGAATGAGAACACTCATTTTAACCTATGGAAGCGCACTCTTATGAGCACAATGCTTCCCAGCAATGCGACCGCAAGCTCGCATTCACATTGCTTTTAATTTATAATACCAGCGCACATAACGCTTTCAAGAAAACTATATTTAGGGCTTCACTTGTAATCTGTTCCTTTCTGTTTTTATTAGGATGTAGCTGTCAGGCTCTCCAATAAAGTTACTGGATTTTTTGCCAAAGAGTATCTCTCCCACAGATCAGTTGTGATATTTATTTATTTATTCACATACATACATACTAGTGTCCTCAGAAGTGCAGGATATTTATTTTTTGTCCCTTTTTAGAAATGCATTATCTAAATCAGAAGTTAAGAACTGTAATACAAGAGATCTTTATACAAAATAATTGTTTTGCATTTTTTAAATAACATTTTTTTAGGTAAAATTTGCATGGATTTGCATCACGGGAAGGTAACTCTTGAAAAGCCTCTTGAATATATTTTATATTTGTTGCTTTGATCAGTTAGGAACAGGTATAAGTAAGCTCCTGACACAACATATACGATGTTGCAGAGTCAAGATTCTGGGGCAGTGGAAAAACTAAAATTTTTAAGAGACAAATTACTGGAAAAGTTGCAAATAAAGTAAATATTGAAAGCACATTATATATTTTTTTTAATTTCACATCATTAAACCCCATTAACCCTTTTGTACTGGATAAACACATACTTTTATGCAAGCTATAGTGCCATGGTAAAATGTTATGGCTAAAATATGTATTATTGTTTTACCTGTCTTTGAAAGAGAATAGGGTAAAAATATATGTTCAATCTATATGTGGCGTACAGTATTTAGCCATTAAAAGGGGATTTAAAGTCAAAGAATTTCCCCATTCACGTGTAAATAATTTTTTTTACAAAATAAGTATTATATATTGTTTAAAAACATTAAAGGGACACTCAAGTCAAAATATACTTTTATGATTCAGATACAGCAGCATTTTTAAGACACTTTCGAATTTTGCACAGTCTTTTTATATTCACACATTCTGTGGAACAAGTTCCTACTGAGCATGAGCACAAGCTCACAGGGTATACGTATACTAGTCTGTGATTGGCAATTACAAAAAAATAACAAACCAAATTATCAAAAATAAAAAAAATTACACCTAATCTACACCCAAAGATAACAACTCTTTTACCTGGTAAAAAAAATACAAACACCCCCCTCAACAGTAAAACCCACCACCTAACCAACCCCCCCAAATAAGAAAACTATCTAAAATAACCTAAGCTACCCATTTTCCTGAAAAGGGCATTTGTATGGGCATTGCCCTTAAAAATAAAACCCACCCAAAAAAAACTTAAAAAAACACTAACCCCGACGATCCACTTTCAGTTCTAGAAGTCCCGCTTGAAGGGTCCATCCAGCCGGTGAAGTCATCATCCAGGTGGCAAGAAGTCTTCATCCAGGCGGCCTATTCTATCTTCATCCAGCCAGCGATGTCATCATCCTGGCAGCAAGAAGTCTTTATCCAGGCGGCCTCTTCTATCTTCATCCAGCTTGCACGGAGCGGGTCCATCCTAAAGACACATGGCGCGGAGCATCCTCTTCATATGGTCGCCACTGCACACTGATTCTTCAATGCAAGTGACGCAATCCAAGATTGCATTCCTATTGGCTGAAAGATTTCAATCAGCCAATAGGAATTAGAGCTGCTAAAATCCTATTGGCTGTTCCAATCAGCCAATAGAATGAGAGCTCAATTCTATTGGCTGATTGGAACAGCCAATAGGATGAGAGCTCAATCCTGTTAGCTGATTGGAACAGCCAATAGGATTATAGCAGCTCTAATTCCTATTGGCTGATTGAAATCTTTCGGCCAATAGGAATGCAAGGGATGCCATCTTGGATTGCATCACTTGCATTGAAGAATTAGTGTACAGTGGCGCCCGTATGAAGAGGATATTCCACGCCGGATGTCTTCAGGATGGACCCGCTCTGTGCTGGCTGGATGAAGATAGAAGAGGCCGCCTGGATGAAGACTTCTTGCCGTCTGGATGATGACTTCACCGTCTGGATGAAGATAGAAGAGGTCGTCTGGATGAAGATTTCTTGCCACCTGGATGATGACTTCGCTGGCTGGATGGATCCTTCAAACAGGACTTCAAGAACTGTAAGTGGATCGTCGGGGGTTAGTGTTAGCTTTTTTTAAGGTTTTTTTTGGGTGGGTTTTATTTTTAGATTAGGTTCTGGGCGGTAAAAGAGCTAAATGCCCTTTTAAGGGCCATGTCCATACAAATGCCTTTTTCAGGGCAATGGGTAGCTTAGGTTATTTTAGATTTTTTTTTATTTGGGGGGGTTGGTTGGGTGGTGGGTTTTACTGTTGGGGGGTGTTTGTATTTTTTTTGCATGATAAAAGAGCCGTTACCACAAAAGGCGCTTTTAAGGGCTATTGGTAGTTTATTGTAGGCTAGGTTTTTTTTTTATTTTGGGGGGCTTTTTTATTTTAATTAGGTGTAATTTTTTTTTTTATTTGGTTTGTTATTTTTCTTAATTTAGTGGGGGTTTTTTTGTAACAGCTTTTTTTTTTGTAATTTAGCACTTTGTAAGAACGTTTAATTGTATATTTAAATAATTTTAGTAGGGTTAGGTTTTTTTAATATGTAATTTAGTTTATTTAATTGGTAGTTTAGTTTAAGTGTAGTGTAATAGGGTAGGTTAATTAATAGTTTAAAATTAGTTAAATTTAATTCCACAGGTAAGTTTTAATTTATTTCAAGATAGGGATGTTGTAATTTTAATTTAAAGTTAAGGGGTTGTTAGGTTTAAGGGTTAATAGCTTAATTTAGTTTTTTGCAATGTGGGGGGCTGACGGTTTAGCGGTTAATAGGTTTAGTTAGTGGTGGTGATGTGGGAGGCCAGAGGTTTAGGGGTTAATACATTTATTTAGTGGAGGTGGTGTCGAGGGAACGGCGGAATAGAGGTTAATAACATTATTTAGGTGGCGGCGATGTTGGGGTGGTAGATTAGGGGTGTTTAGACTCGGGGTTTATGTTAGGGTGTTAGGTGTAAATGCAACTTTTTTTCCTACCATAGAAATCAATGGGGTATGCTTCATTGTCTTGCAGCATCGAACATAAGCCTTCGGTGCTTTCATACTCCCATTGATTTCTATGGCATCTGCGGCCTCAAGGGTGGCGGATTGAAAACCAGGTATGCTGTGTCGGAAAAGACTCAAGCGTACCTGTTAAATGTTTGATAAATGGGGAGAAGTGTCAAATAGAGCCGAATGTGTATTCAAAACATCTGTAATGACGTAAGCATCGATCTGCGTTGGATTGAGATCGCGGGATCGTATTTTACATCACAAATTTTAACATTTGCCGATCTTGAGGCTTTGATAACTAGGTCGAATCAATCTCGCAACAATTACAATGCGGAATTCCAGCGTATTTTCGGTTGACACTTTGATAAATAGGCCCCTTTTTGTTTAGTGCAAGGTTTATACAGACTGGTTATTTATATAAGAACACAGTTGCTGTTGATACTGCTGTGTATACATAGTGCTAAACAAACTTCCTATAGAAATTAACTTATTTTTGCAACTAAAGAAGTTTTGTTATAGTCTCAGGCAACAGAATAGATGATCAGACTGTACTATGATCTGAGAAATGGGTCAAAGATTCCAGACAGAATCTTCCCCTAATTAAGGTGGTCTTTCTTTGTTGGTGGTCTTGCAGTCAGTAAATTTGCAAGGGAAGGATTAGACACAAAACGCCTGGAGTCCTTACTAATTTGCTGAAAGAAATCTGTAGGATACCTGAAAATAAACTGCTGTTTAAGAGTCAAGCGATACTTTTTTTTTTACATCCTAAACTACCTATTTAGAAGACTTGATGTATTTATTAATTTGTAGTGTTCAGTTTGACTAAAATGTTCACATTTTTACTGTCTACTACAACATTTTTACTAAGACTGTAAACATGTAGATACGATATTTTGTTTGCCACTATAGATACATTTATTAATTTTACAAAAACAAAAAGGAAGTTTTTCCATTTAATAGTAAATAGTGGCATGAAATATACCAAAATAGGTCTACATCAATACTTTGGGTTGCCTACTTAAAAAAAAATATATATATAAATTTGACAGGTAAATAAAAAAAAAACAATGCTCTATTTTCTGTTTAAATGGAGTGATAGCAAAAATGCTAAAAAAATTCTCTATTTTTTTCGCAAGTTCTTCTCTGAAATTACCGGTAGCAAAGGGGTTAAGATACATTCTTGCGTTAACACAAACTTTATGAAACTTGCCTAATGTATTTGTATAATTCATATGAAGCTGATAATGTGAGATTTATAAAACACATGAATTCTTTGAATTGAAGCAAATACAGAAAAATATATAAGTACAGCCAGATAGTCATCATTTTTCTGTCTAGCATTTGTATTCCTTATAAACACTTTTGGAAAACACTCACAAACTCTCCTCTCACTTGTGTGTCTTATTTTTTAGCAACAGTGCACTAAACGTGTCACACATATCAACTGAAAGTAAGCAGCATAAGATTTCTGTATTACCACTGTTTAAAATCACCATCAAATGGAGATAAAATGATATACTTTTAATTCATTTTTATCTTAGCTTTATTAACAATTATGGAGAGATATTGGCCTCTAGTTATCAATGTCTGTCGGACCTGATCCGACAGAGCGGATCAGGTCCGACAGACATCGCTGAATACGGCGAGCAATACGCTCGCCGTATTCAACATTGCACCAGCAGCTCACAAGAGGGGGGTGTCAATCAACCGATCGTACTTGATCGGGTTGATTTCCAGCGATGTCTGTCCGCCTGCTCAGAGCATGCGGACAGGTTATGGAGCAGCAGTCTTTGTGACCGCTGCTTCATAACTGCTGTTACATATGCCCCAATGTCTCATTGGATGGAACCTTGGGAACTTTTTAAAGAAGCCTCAGTAATACTAAACCCAAATATTTTCTTTCATATCCCGCAATTTTAAACACCCTGGATAGTGCTTGCTGATTGATGGCTACATTTAGCCACCAATCAGCAAGCCAGGTGCTGACCCAAAAATGGGCTGTCTCCTTAGCTTAGATTCCTGCTTTTATAAATAAAGATAGCAAGAGAACAAAAACAAATTGATAATAGGAGTGAAATAGAAAGTTGCTTAAAATGCATGCTCTGTCTGAATCATGAAAGAAAAAAAATGTTGGTTTTGTATTTCTTAAAAGAAATCTTACACAAAATGCAGGTATATAACCATGGTTAGTACTCTTATCCGTTCTGGTCACATGTTACTACTGGCAAGAGTGCTACTGTGTACAAGAGCTACAGTTGTGGCCACACAACTTTGAATAATATTCCAATTTGCTTCTAATATCTGATTTGCTCCTTTCACTTGGTGTCCTTTGTTGAAAAGTATACCTAAGTAGGTTCAGTAGCAACCATGAATTACTAGGAGCTAGCTGCTTTGATGGCTGCACATATATGACTTCTGTCATTGGCTTACCAGATGTGCTCAGCTAGATCTCAGTAGTGCATTGCTGCTCCTTCAAACAAGGACAATGAACTACATTAGATAATAGTTATTTGAAAAGTTGTTTAAAATTGTATTTCCTATTCAGTCCGACACAGATCGATGGTTACGTCACTCCAGATGTTCCGAACGCAAGTTCGGCACAATCTGACTACTTTTGGAAGTTATCAAAGAACTACCAGGTACGCTCGCCACTTTTCCCAGTGTAACTGGTTTTCAATCCGCCACCCTGGAGGCGGCGGATGCCATAGGAATCAATGGGAGTCTGACAGCAGCGAAAGCCCGATATCCCATTGATTTTTATGGAAAAAGTCTACACCTAACACCCTAACATGTACCCCGAGTCTAAACACCCCTAATCTGCCCCCCCTACACCGCCACCACCTACATTATACTTATTAACCCCTAAACTGCCGCTCCCATACCCCGCCGCAACTATAATAAATATATTAACCCCTAAACCGCCGCTCCCGGACCCCGCCACAACTATAATAAATATATTAACCCCTAAACCACCGCTCCCGGACCCCTCCGCCGCCTACATTATACCTATTAACCCCTAATCTGCCGCCCCCTATACCGCCACCACCTACATAAAGTTATTAACCCCTATACTGCTGATCCCTGACCCCGCGCAACTAAATAAATTGTTTAACCCCTAAACCGCCGCTACCCGAGCCCACCGCCACCTACATTATATTTATTAACCCCTAATCTGCCCCCCTACACCGCCGCCACTATAATAAAGTAATTAACCCCTAAACCTAAGTCTAACCTTAACACCCCCTAACTTAAATATAATTTAAATAAATCTAAATAAATATTACTATTAACTAAATTGTTCCTATTTAAAAGTAAATACTTACCTATCAAATAAACCCTAAGATAGCTACAATATAATTAATAATTACATTGTAGCTATTTTAGGATTTATTTTTATTTTACAGTTAACTTTGTATTTATTTTAACTAGGTACAATAGTTATTAAATAGTTATTAACTATTTAATAGCTACCTAGTTAAAATAAATACAAAATTACCTGTAAAATAAAACCTAACCTAAGTTACAATTACACCTAACACTACACTATCATTAAAATAATTACATAAATTAACTACACTTAAATAAAACTAATTACAATTAAATAAAATTAACTAAAGTACAAAAAAACAAACATTAAATTACAGAAAATAAAGAATAATTACAAGAATTTTAAACTAATTACACCTAATCTAAGCCCCCTAATAAAATAAAAAGCCCCCCAAAATAATAAAATTCCCTACCCTATACTAAATTACAAATAGCCCTTAAAGGGACAGTTTACTCAAAACATTTCTCCCCTTTAATTTGTTCCCAATGATCCACTTTACCTGCTGGAGTGTATTAAATTATTTACAAGTAGCTCCTTTACCCTTATATTGGCATTTGAAATTGTTAATTTAGCATGTGGTATCCCCACCTATTCTGAAAGTTTGTGGCCGCGCGTACCAGCTATAGATAAGCTTTGTAAAAACAGCCAGCAGAAGAAATTACACTCCCAGTGTGATAAAGCAGAGATAAGGTAATAACATGTTGATTTTCCATTGTTCTCTCAAAGTATTAGTGATTGTTTTAAGGACAGATATACGATAAAGAAGCAGGTATATGTGCACAATGTGATACAGTAATGAGATCTGATTATACCTACAAGCTCAACCTATTTTATTAAGCTGTGGCTTCAAAACACAAAATCAAAGCTTTAATATACAGAAATAAACCTTAAAAAGCTAATTTTCATACATTTTTTACTCTGCAGTTGGTAAAAAAAGCAATTGTAAACACATTAAGGGAAAAACTATTTTACAGTATACTGTCCCTTTAAAAGGGCCTTTTGCGGGGCATTGTCCCAAAGTAATCAGCTCTTTTACCTGTAAAAAAAGAAATACAACCCCCCCAACATTAAAACCCACCACCCATACACCCAACCCTACTCTAAAATCCACCTAAACCCCCCTTAAAAAAAACTAACACTAACCCCCTGAAGATCACCCTACCTTGAGCCGTCTTCACCCAGCCGGCACAAGTGGACCTCCAGACCGGCAGAAGTCTTCATCCGATCGGGGCAGAAGAGGACATCCAGACCGGCAGAAGTCTTCTTCCAAGCGTCATCTTCTATCTTCTTCCATCCGGAGCGGAGCGGGTCCATCTTCAATCCATCCGACGCGGAGCATCCTCTTCCATCAACGTCCTAACACTGAATGAAGGTTCCTTTAAATGACGTCATCCAAGATGGCATCCCTTGAATTCCTATTGGCTGATAGGATTCTATCAGCCAATCGGAATTAAGGTAGGAAAAATCCTATTGGCTGATGCAATCAGCCAATAGGATTGAGCTTGCATTCTATTGGCTGATTGGAACAGCCAATAGAATGGGAGCTCAATCCTATTGGCTGTTCCAATAATAACTATTGTACCTAGTTAAAATAAATACAAAGTTGCCTGTAAAATAAAAATAAATCCTAAAATAGCTACAATGTAAATATTAATTATATTGTAGCTATCTTAGGGTTTATTTTATAGGTAAGTATTTACTTTAAATAGGAATAGTTTAGTTAATAATAGTAATATTTATTTAGATTTATTATTTTTAGGTTTAGGGGTTAATTACTTTATTATATTGGCGGTGTAGGGAGGGGCAGATTAAGGGTTAATAAATATAATGTAAGTGGCGGTGGGCTCCGGAAGCGGCGGTTTAGGGGTTAAATAATTTATTTAGTTGCAGTGGGTTAGGAAGCTTAGGGGTTAATACATTTATTATAGTTGCGGTGGGGTCCGGGAGCGGCGGTTTAGGGGTTAATAACTTTATTTAGTTGCGGGGGGCTCCGGGAGCGGCGGTTTAGGGGATAAAACATTATAGTATAGTGTGGGTGCTTAGTGACAGTATAGCAAGAAAGCTGCGAATAAGCTGTTAGTTAACAACAGTCCGCTGCTCATCACACCGTACTTGGTGCGTGGCTTTTTGACAGCTTTCTTGATAAATTTGGCGAACATATTCAGGTCCGCGGCGGCGATGTTAGGTGAGCGTATTGGGACCGTTGAATGCAGGTAAGTAGACAGCTTGATAAATAGAGGCCACTGGATGCACAAAAACACACAGAAAGTCATGCTTATTAGTATAATATGCAAAGTGTAATTGTTGTTTTTTTTATAAAATGGGCTTAACATGGGCGTTCCATGGCGTATATGAAATTGTCTCTCTAATCCCTGCGTAATTCTACAGATCTGACAGTTTTGTCTCGCAAACTAAAAGGTGGTGAGCTTTTCTCAAAACACTGAAAATACTTCTAACCATAATAGAAAAACACAAGCATAGGAAAATCTAGCCAATTGTAAGATGCTATATACAGAAAGCAGCATAATGAGATTTATATTGACTGCAGGATTTACATTTCAAAGTGCGGCCCCTGCTCACTGCTAACCGCTCCACAGAGCAAAGTTTCCTTTTCCGCCAGCTCCATTACTTCCACTAGGAGACATCTCACCACTCGCAGGGACGGTCTCTTTTTTACAATAATTAGGGCAGAACCTGCGAGGGTCGGTGAGAAAAACCACAGCTTTTCTGGCAAAGTTTCGATCCTCAGGCCCTAAGTATTTAGCATGTAAATACAAACACTGGCCTACATTACAAGGCATTTATGTGCAGCAACCAATCAGCAGTAATATTTTGCAGCTCCTGAGCCTACCTAGGTATGCTTTTCAACTAAGGATACCAAGAGAATGAAGCAAATGAAATAATAAAAGTGAAATGGAAAGTTGTTAAAAATCACAAGCTCTGTCTGAAATGAAAGAACAATTCAGTTTGTGGCTTCTCTATTGCACTATATTTTGTGTTTGATGTGTTGTTAAAGGGATGTGAAAAAAATTATTTTGTGATTCAGACAGAGCATATAATTTAAAAATAAACGGCTAGATTACGAGTTTTTGTCGGTAAGGCTTGCGGTGCTAACAAGAAGTTTCAGCTCACCGCTCACCTACAAACAACGCTGGTATTACGGGTTTTTACAAACCCGGCGTTAGCTGCAGAAAAGTGAGCGAAGAGCAAAATTTAGCGCCACATCTCACCTCAATACCAGTGCTGCTTATGGTAGCGGTGAGCTGGCAAAACGTGCTTGTGCACGATTTCCCCATAGGAATCAATGGGGCTGATTCGGCTGAAAAAAAGTGTAACACCTGCAAAAAAGCAGAGTTCAGCTCCTAACGCAGCCCCATCCTATGGGGAAATAAAATTTATGTCTACACCTAACACCCTAACATGAACCCCAAATCTAAACACCCCTAATCTTACACTTATTAACCCCTAATCTGCCGCCCCCGACATCGCCGACACCTACATTATATTATTAACCCCTAATCTGCCGCTCCGGACACCGCCGCCACCTACATTATACTTATGAACCCCTAATCTGCTGACCCCAACATCGTCAACACCTACATACTATTTATTAAACCCTACTCTGCCACCCCCAATGTCGCCGCAACTTAACTACAATTATTAACCCCTAATCTGCCGCCCACAATGTCGCCGCCACTATATGAAAGTTCTTTACCCCTAAACCTAAGTCTAACCCTAACATCCCCTAACTTAAAGATAATTTAAATAAATCTAAACAAAATTACTACAATTAAATAAATAATTCCTATTTAAAATTAAATACTTACCTATAAAATAAACCCTAAGCTAGCTACAATATAACTAATAATTACATTGTAGCTAGCTTAGGGTTTATTTTTATTTTACAGGCAAGTTTGTATTTATTTAAACTAGGTATAATAGTTATTAAATAGTTATTAACTATTTAATAACTACCTAGCTAAAATAAAGACAAATTTACTTGTAAAATAAAACCTAACCTAAGTTACAATTACACCTAACACTACACTATAATTAAATTAATTCCCTAAACTAACTACAATTAAATACAATTAAATACAATGATCTAAATTACAAAAAAAAAACACTAAATTACAGAAAATAATAAAATAATTACAATGTATTTAAACTAATTACACCTAATCCCTAATAATATAAAAAGCCCCCCAAAATAATAAAAATCCCTACCCTATACTAAATTACAAATAGCCCTTAAAAGGGCCTTTTGCAGGGCATTGCCCCAAAGTAATCAGCTCTTTTACCTGTAAAAAAAAACAATACCCCCCCAACATTACAACCCACCACCCACACACCCAACCCTACTCTAAAACCCACCCAATCCCCCCTTAATAAAACCTAATTCTAACCCCGTGAAGATCACCCTACCTTGAGACGTCTTCACCCAACCGAGCAGAAGTGGTCCTTCAGACGGGCAGAAGTCTTCATCCAAGCCGGGAAGAAGAGGTCCTCCAGACAGGCAGAAGTCTTCATCCAGACGGCATCTTCTATCTTCATCCATCCGGAGCGGAGCGGGTCTATCTTTAAGACATCCGACACAGAGCATCTCTTCTGTCTTGATCCGACGACTAAATGATGGTACCTTTAAGTGACGTCATCCAATATGGCGTCCCTTCAATTCCGATTGGCTGATAGAATTCTATCAGCCAATCGGAATTAAGGTATAAAAAATCCTATTGGCTGATCCAATCAGCCAATAGGATTGAAGTTCAATCCTATTGGCTGATCCAATCAGCCAATAAGATTGAGCTTGCATTCTATTAGTTGTGTGGGTGGTGGGTTGTAAATTTTGGGGGGTTATTGTATTTTTTTTTACAGGTAAAAGAGCTGATTACTTTGGGGCAATGCCCCGAAAAAAGCCCTTTTAAGGGCAATTTGTAATTTAGTGTAGGGTAGGGATTTTTTTATTTTTTGGGGGCCTTTTTTACTTTATTAGGGGGATTAGATTAGGTGTAATTAGTTTAATTTTTTTTTAATTATTTTATTATTTTCTGTAATTTAGTTTTTGTTTTTTTCCGTAATTTATATAATTGTATTTTATTGTATTTAATTGTAGTTAGTGTAGGGAATCAATTTAATTATAGTGTAGTGTTAGGTGTAATTGTTACTTAGGTTAGGTTTTATTTTACAGGTAAATTTGCCTTTATTTTAGCTAGGTAGTTATTAAATAGTTAATAACTATTTAATAACTATTGTACCTAGTTAAAATAAATACAAACTTGCCTGTAAAATAAAAATAAACCCTAAGCTAGATACAATGTAACTATTAGTTATATTGTAGCTAGCTTAGGGTTTATTTTACAGGTAAGTATTTAGTTTTAAATAGGAATAATTTATTTATTTGTAGTAATTTTATTTAGATTTATTTAAATTATATTTTATTTAGGGGGGTGTTAGGGTTAGGGTTAGACTTAGGGGTTAATACATTTAATATAGCTGCAGCGACGTTGGGGGCGGCAGATTGGGGTTAATAAATGTAGGTAGGTGTCGGCGATGTTAGGGATGGCAGATTAGGGATTAATAAAAATTTTTTTTTTTTTTTTTTTTAATAATTTTTATTGAGGAATATGCAAAGGCATACAATAGTCATAAAAACAGGTTCTTGCATTGCATGTCACATACAGTAAGGTTTAGTATTACAAGAATGAAAAGACAAACACAGGAAATAAACGTAAGTGTAACAATTGACATATCATGCAACCATGAGATACATAGAATGCCAAACAGTGAGATGCCTTTTAAAAAAATACTAGGCCACTCTTGGACCATCACAAGCATTAAGATAAAAGAAGGCATATGCAAACGAAGGAGACCACTTGTGGATCTCGTTAGTAAACCTCAGTTTTTTATAATTTTATCCCATACTAATATAAGTAGTATGTAGGTTAAATAAATTGCTAAAGGGATAATATTATTACGTGCATGTATATATATATATTTGGACAATCTTGCGTAGGTTAAGAGAGAAATAAAACTGAGTATAATGATAACCTGCAAGATTTAGCTAGAAAGGAGGGTAGATAGGTTGCGGTATATGTGAGAGAAACCGCATATTCAGTCCTCCCACTAGGGGAGGCATATTAGGTGGAGTGGGGGGGTGGAGGTGATGGGTTACCTTTGAGAAGCAGACAAGAGATGTCAGCATGTCTTCTGAATTTGCCAAACAGATGCACATGAAATGGGTTGTTATTGGGCAAACTGCTATAAGTGGTTGTTTAAACTAGGTAGGTAAAACTTAACAAGACTCTAATTAAGGTCTCAAGAGCATGTGGATAACTAGGGGAGAAGTAAATATAGATTAGCTATTTATAATAGTAACGCTGTAATAAGAGTGTTGCAAGTATATAGATCCCAAATAATGGGAATGTTAATGCAGGGCCAGCCCGCAACAGGAACATACCTGGAGTATTGAATTGGTGTTATACTTCATATTATGGTTGGGCGTGATTTTAATATGTATGCTAATCAATATATTATTGAGATAACAAACAAAAGATAGGGAGTAACATTATTCTACGTTGAAATTGGTATTTATCTAGGTCGAGGGGAGGAACAGAACCTACTGTAGGCAGGCTCAAACCTAATAGGTATTATTATTAGTAGCTAGTTATCTAAGGGGATCTTGCCCTTGAAAATATGTGAACAGGGAAGCGTCTCCTCACCCCAAAGAATTACACATTTGGACTGAAGAGATATTCTGATATGCAGAAAAGTATAAAATGCAATTGCTATAGGAGGATGGTTCCTATAGGGAGTTACTCGGTATGAACTGGATTGTATAGCCATAGTAGCAGAACTATTATCACACAATAGTGGAGACGCTTAAAATGGACTAGGATGGTCTGCATGACAACCTTATGTGTCAAAATAAGGCAGGGGAATCTACTTGTTGTAGAGAAATAAAATTAGAACAAATGGTGTGTATGTCGGATGTGGGTTGGGAGGTGGAACAGGTTTTACTCAATATGCTCTGTATCTAATCATTTAATCTTGTATCCATATGTGTTCGCAGTGAATGAGCAATAAAAATATAGATTATAGGCTAAGGATTAACAGACGTTATGAAGATGCAAGAACAGAAATACTAAGATATCAAAAAGAGGATGCATGATATATAACTCCAGAGTAATGTTCTCTTGATCACGGCAAAGTGTATCATTTAACATTTAGTGTCAATAAAAACCCAACTTTTATAGTGTGAGAAAATAGATGTATAATTATAAATAAATGGTGTGAATCACACCCTGATATTACTGGAGTCTGCATTGATTAATGGGGTATAAACAGAAAACTCTGAGTTTCCCTACTTTTTAAGTAATGTAAGTTATATCTATAGAAAAAATAACAAATGTCCTATAGTTATTATAAGGAGAAATAGGTCAAGATCTAATAACATTAACTATTTTGTTAGCATAGCGTTTTTGTAGCTGTAGGAGAGACTCACATAAAGATAGTATAGTAGCTGCTATATATATCAAGGGCTACTAGAGTTTGAAACGATGGGTGATAAGTAAATGTGTTGAATATGAGCTCCCTACAAATTTGTCTTCCCTAAATGTCCACTAGACATAAAGCATGTATAGTAATAACTTATACCCTCCACTTCAATAGAACAGTATCCAAATACTGGAACAAAACTCTAATAACTTAAACCTTTCCTTATGATCATGATGTAATGAAGCCCCTGTAACATGTATTTCTGTATATATAAAATTAGATTATGGAGACATGCCACCTCGGCCGCTGGAGGCATACCGCTTGGTACAAGTCAAGGGGTTAGGTAGGAGAGGACAAATAGTAAGACACACTAGAAATATTCTCCTAGGTAAATAGTTACAAGCAACTACACAGTAAATAGGGTATTGGAGAGGAAGAAATAGTCACACCATCTAATACGCAATATTAACATCAGCAGTATATAAAAAAGATCTTAGTAATGAAGTAAGACAATGAACCGTTATATGAGACATCCCATGGTATATTGTAATAAGGAGACCAAGCTTGCTAATACCACAACGCTAGCTATCTCTGCATGAACATATAGGACAGTAGATTTTCCTGGCCCATTCTCTAACATACAATTGCAATGTAAATGCCAGCAGACTCATCTTTAACTGTGTCTGTAAGCAGAGCATAATAAAATCAGGAATATAATTACACTGAGTCCAGACATAATAGTCTAAAGGCAAAAGAAGTATATATGGTCGCCCCCATTGTTCAAGAAAATGAAATACCAGTCTAGCCAATGCCACATCTCTGCCCGCACCTAGAAGCATCTTGTTGGAGCCTCAAAACATCACAGTGTGTAGGGAACCTTTTTCCAGCCTGTTTCAGGGACTCCTTCAGCGCCACAGCACCGTGAACAAACAGAGCAGTTCTCCCATCCGGCTCCCAACCTGCAGCACACAGGATAGGTGGTATATCAAAAAACAGGTAAGTATGACTAACAGGAAGATGAGCCTTTAAGTCCATAGAAGCCGGCCTCACAAGAAAAGCCGAGCTTGCAGTTGATTGGCACTCCCACGTGGCTCCATTTTCTCCTGACGGCTGACAAACGGTTGTAGAGGCAATAGGCAGCAGTGACGGGGGCCCTACCGCCCTGCCACCCTCGCTATGCACTCCGATAACCTCAGACTTTAGGGTGATGAATGCTGCCTGCACAGTTCCTAAGAAGGCCAGCCGGTGTTCATGTAGTAGTGAACTGATCGCTTCCAATATGGCGGCTGGGGTCATCATTTTCCTCCGTGTATAGTAGGAGCAGTCAGAGCTATCAAGGCTAAAGGATGATGCTGCGATTGTAGTATTCTAGTAGTAGCACCTCATTAATAAATACACACCAGCAAACTTTAGGTGATGGCTCTCAAACTGTGCTGTAGTTTTTGCCCTGCGATCTTCCTGCCCAGCAAATGCGAAGGATGTCCATTTATATTGCAGCTGCTACTGGGTGCTAGATGTATGCTAGATGTCTTTGCTAGGGAGATTAGGCTTCCTTGAGATAAAATACCCTCAATTAGTAAACATTTTTAAGGCTATATTTAAGGAGCTTCAGGGATCTGCGTCTTGTCTCGTTGCAAGTTGGCTCCGCCCCCCCGGGATTAATAAAATTTAACTAGTGTTTGCGAGGCGGGAGTGCGGTGGTTTAGGGGTTAATATATTTATTAAAGTGGCGGCGATGTCCGGTCGGCAGATTAGAGGTTAAAATTTTTATTTAAGTGTTTGCGATGTGGGGGGGAGCCTCGGTTTAGGGGTTAATAGGTAGTTTATGGGTGTTAGTATACTTTTTAGCACTTTAGTTAAGAGTTTTATGCTACGGAGTTGTAGTATAAAACTCTTAACTACTGACTTTTAAATGCGGTACCAGGCTTGACAGGAGAGGGTCTACCGCTCACTTTTTCCAAGACTCGTAATACCGGCGTTATGCAAGTCCCATTGAAAATATGGGATACGCAATTTACGTAAGTGGATTTGCGATATGTTCGAGTCGCGGAAAAAAAATGAGCAGTACACCTGTACCTGCAAGGCTCGTAATACCAGGGGGCGTTAAAAAGCAGCTTTGGGACCTCTCAACGCTGCTTTTTAACCCTAACGCAAGACTCGTAATCTAGCCGAAAGTTTCCAATTTTACTTCTATTATCAAATTTGCTAGGTAGGTGTCTGGATCACTACATGGCAAGAATTAGTGCTGCCCCCTAGTGCTCTTGCAAATGGATAATATTCTTGCAAAACTGCTGCCATATAGTGCTCCAGACATGTGCACACTCCTGAGCTTACATTCCTGCTTTTCAACAAAGCATACCAAGAGAACGAAGAAAATGTGATAATAGAAGTAAAATAAAACGTTTAAAATTGTATGCTCTGTCTGAATCATGAAAGAAAAACATTTCATGTCCCTTTATTTATAATATAATTGAATGTTTTTTAAAATATAAAACATTGATAAATTGGCAGGAATTACTTACATACATATTATTTACGCCATCCAATATTCGCTCATAGGGACGGAATTATTAAGCACCGTATGGTGCCTAATACATCTGCTTCCGTGCAAGCCTTTAGGCTCGCTGGAAATAGCAGTTAAGAAGCAGCGGTCTCAAGACTGCTGCTCCTTAACTGGTCCGCCGCCTCTGAGCGGTGGACAGCAATCAACCGGATCAGATACGATTGGGTTGATTTGAATCTGCAGGGGGCGGCATTGCACAAGCAGTTCACCAGAACTGCTTGTGTAATGCTAAATGCTGACAGCGTATGCTGTCGGCATTCAGCGATGTCTGTCGGACATGATCCGCTGACATATGATAAATCAGCCCCATAGGGTCATTCAGAATGTATTTGTTAATGAAAATCCATTCACCCACTATTTCTATGGGTATCATTTTCAGAACATCATAGGATCAGCCGGACAGCAGAGTAAAGTTAATGTAGTAGCTAGTGCCAAAGCTACAAGCCACTAGCAGTTTAAAAAAGATATTTTTTAAAAGTAGTTTTAAGTATTTTGTTTATGTGTTCAAGACCAAGAACAAAAGTGAAGCATACATACGTGGCTGACACAAGAATCGTGGCTGACAAGGTCATTGCTAAATCATTAAACTTTCATGATTTAAATAGATTATGCAGTTTTAAGAGACTATCCAAATTACTTCCATTCTGAAATTGTGCACAGTCTTGGTATAAGCACACTTTCTGAGGCATGAGCTACTACTGAGCATCTTATTATTGTTATTATTTATTTGTATAGCAACACAAAATTCCATAGCGCTACATATTTGAGTCTGGCAGGGGAGGCTGCACTGTTTGCTCATGCAATGATAACTGGATATGAAACTCCAATTTATTCTTTTATGATTCAGATAAAGCGTGTGATTTTAAACAACTTTCTAATTTACGTCTATTATAATTTTTCTTCATTTTCTTGGTATCTTTTGTTGAAAAGCAGGAACATAAACTTAGGAGCCAGCCCATTTCTGAAGCACTCTATGGCAGCAGTTTTGCAAGAATGTTATCCATATACAAGAGCACTAGGTGACAGCACTATTTCCTGCCAAAAAGTGCTCCAAATGCCTATCTAGGTATCTCTTCAACACAGAATATCATGGGAACATTGGAAACTTTTGTAAAATGGGTTGGTCTGTCTGAATCACAAAATAAATTTGTTGGGTTTCACATCCCTTTAACTATGGGGACCAAATGTGCCTCACAATTTGTGATGAAATGTGGACAGATTCACAACATGTGCAACTTGATAAATGTAGCCCATAGGATTTCCTCTTGAAGCTTGTACAAAAGAATGGGTATTTTATATATGTTGTGCTTTTATGGAATTCTGGAATATAGAATCCTATTCTCCTTTGTTGTTTCTAACATAACCATTACAGTTTGTAGTTCAGTTATTATCTCTCTACAGAATAAGGGTTAACAGAGCTATAAGATACCAGGACAGATTACTGTAGTGTCATTTGCACTGGGTTTAGTTGAAAGTATACTACACAGCAACTCTTCCCAGCAGTCAGAATTTCCACTGAGCAAATGACTGCAGAGCAGAGATTACAGGGGTCTCTGCCCATGGGGAAATCAAGCCATGCTCACTACATTGAGTATTATGTCAAGAGTAAAGCGCTATAGAAAATAAATGGCATGTTTGTTATCATATAAACCAAATTATAGGATATTTTTTTCACTCATTCCATAATGATCTCTACTTATTTGAGAAGGCTGATTACTTAATGATGTGGTAGCAATGATGGTTTATTTGAATATGTAGGACAGAGCAGAATAAAGTCTCCATTTCTTATTCATATTCCAAGCAAAGGCTTATTTTAAGCCCATTCCAGAATTAGCTTCAGCATCCCACAGTGTGAGACAGTGTACTTGTGCAAAGGATTCTGGGGATGTGCATGCAAAGGAGCATGACGTGTTCATTATTTAGCCTCCAAATAAATCCCTTGACAGTGACTAAGATAGGATCGTGCCTGCGTTTTGACACAGCTTGTGAGGATTAAGCTGGCAATGGAGATTCAAGTATACTTGTAAAATG
The DNA here is from genome assembly GCF_027579735.1 of Bombina bombina. Lineage (NCBI taxonomy): Eukaryota > Metazoa > Chordata > Amphibia > Anura > Bombinatoridae > Bombina > Bombina bombina. The sequence continues at coordinate 79,512,218 of NC_069499.1, forward strand.
CACAGAGAAAAAAAAAAAAAGAGATACAATGATGTTAAAAGTTTTGTTATTTTGAAATTTTGTTTTCACAGCATTTGTTGAATTTTATCTGAATCCCTCTACAATCTTGGGTAGAGACACATGCGTTTCAGTGCATAAATAAAATGAAAAATTGTATTCTAAGAAATGCCGTATTTTTTATTTCCCTTGACAGTTTTCATATTTAACTCCTTTGCTTCACAAGAGAAAGATGTTAGACATTGATTAGAAATACATTGTAGCCATCTCTAGCAGCGAGTGGATTAAAGTATATCGATTCAATTACATAGTAATGCTTATGTGCAAATAAAATGGTTTCAAAAGTGAAACTAATATTGCTGTGTGGATTTGTACAGGACACAAATCTTGCTTCTGATGAAATCTGTCTGTAAGGGGCCGATTCATTAAGCTCTGAATGGAGCTTGATGCAGCTGTTTTCTTAAGACCGCTGCTCCTTAACTCGTCCGATGCCTCTGAAGAGGCGGACAGCAATCCGCCCGATCGCATACGATCAGGTTGATTGACACCCCAAATCTGCAGGGGGCGGCATTGTACAAGCAGTTCACCATTACTGCTTGTGCAATGATAAATACTGACAGAGTACGCTGTCGGCATTTATCGATGTGCAGCGGACATGAACGCTACAGCGGATCATGTCTGTCTACACTTTCATAAAGTGGCCCCCAAGTGTCTCCATTAGGAGTGTTGGTGATTTGGTCACAGTTACTGAAATAAGAAAAGGGCAATGGGGTTAGGATCATAGATTGGGATAAGGGTTTAGCTTTATTATTGAGATTAGCATTGGGAACTGGTCAATGGACCAGTAAATACAGAAGATTTGCATAATCAACAAATGCATGATAACAAGACAATACAATAGCACTTAGGGGCCAAATTATCAAACTCCGAATGGAGCTTGATGCCCCTGTTTCCGCGTGAGCCTTAAGGCTCGCCGGAAACAGAAGTTATGAAGCAGCGGTCTAAAGACCGCTGCTCTATAACTTGTCCGCTGCTCTGAGGCCGCAGACATTAATCCACCCGATCCTATACGATTGGGCTGATTGAAACCCCCTGCTAGTGGCCGATTGGCCGCAAATCTGCAGGGGGCGGTATTGCACAAGCAGTTCACAATGTATGCTGTCGGCATTTATTGATGCGCGGCGGACATGATACGCTACATTGTATCATTTCCACTCGTGCATTAATAAATTGGCCCCTTAGTCTGAACTTTAAATGAGTAGTAGATTTTTTCGGACAAATTTTAAAGTTATGTCAATTTTTACTCTCCCTGTATCATGTGACAGCCATCAGCCAATCACATATGCATATACATTGGGACCGGTGACTCAAAAAGTGTAAATTTAAAAGTATTTTGCTAGCAAATTTTGCTAATTAAAGTAAATTGGAAAGCTGTTTAAAATCGCATGCTCTATCTGAATCATGAAAGTTTAATTTTGACTTGAGTGTCTCTTTAAGGGATAGTGTTGGTGATTGGTTTTAAAGGGATAAAAAGGTAATTACAATATACTTCCATGAGCAAAAAAGCTTCTAGTGAAAGTTATTACTGTTTTTTAGTGGCATACACGCATATGCACCAGTTTTCCAACAACTAGCCTGCTTAGAGAATTGGCTGTGGTGTTTATTGCCTATGTAATGACTTAATTTGTGTCATACAAACCACTGATACTCTCTGAGAAAGTGTGGGACTTGAATACTGGCGCACGGACCTTCACAGCATATGTGCATATGCTGCTGAAAAACAGTAATTACTTTTACTAGAAGCATTTGTGCTAATGGAAGTTTATAGCAAAAATTGGGGTTAGTGTTGAATACAGGGGTTATACAGTGGGGCAAAAAAGTATTTAGTCAGCCACCAATTGTGCAAGTTCTCCCACGTAAGAAGATGAGAGAGGCCTGTAATTTTAATCATAGGTATACCTCAACTATGAGAGACAAAATGTGGAAACAAATCCAGACCATCACATTGTCTGATTTGGAAATAATTTATTTGCAAATTATGGTGGAAAATAAGAATTTGGTCAATATCAAAAGTTAATCTCAATACTTTGTTATATATCCTTTGTTGGCAATGACAGAGGTCAAACATTTTCTGTAAGTCTTCACAAGGTTGTCACACACTGTTGCTGGTATGTTGGCCCATTCCTGCATGCAGATCTCCTCTAGAGCAGTGATGTTTTGGGGCTGTCGCTGGGCAACACAGACTTTCAACTCCCTCCAAAGGTTTTCTATGGGGTTGAGATCTGGAGACTGGCTAGGCCACTCCAGGACCTTGAAATGCTTCTTACGAAGCCACTCCTTCGTTGCCCGGGCGGTGTTTTTGGGATCATTGTCATGCTGAAAGACCCAGCCACATTTCATCTTCAATGCCCTTGCTGATAGAAGGAGGTTTGCACTCAAAATCTCACGATACATGGCCCCATTCATTCTTTCATGTACACGGATCAGTCTCCCTGTTCCCTTTGCAGAGAAATAGCCCCAAAGCATGATGTTGCCACCGTCATGCTTCACAGTAGGTATGGTGTTCTTTGGTTGCAACTTAGCATTCTCTCTCTTCCAAACACGACGAGTTGTGTTTCTACCAAACAGTTCTACTTTGGTTTCATCTGACCATATGACATTCTCCCAATCCGCTTCTGGATCATCCAAATGCTCTCTAGCATACTTCAGACGGGCCCGGACATGTACTGGCTTAAGCAGGGGGACACGTCTGGCACTGTAGGATCTGAGTCCCTGGCAGCGTAGTGTGTTACTGATGGTAGCCTTTGTTACGTTGGTCCCAGCTCTCTGCAAGTCATTCACTAGGTCCCCTCGTGTGGTTCTGGGATGTTTGCTCACCGCTCTTGTCATCATTTTGACCTCACGGGGTGAGATCTTGCGTGGAGCCCCAGATCGAGGGAGATTATCAGTGGTCTTGTATGTCTTCCATTTTCTAATTATTGCTCCCACAGTTGATTTCTTCACACCAAGCTGCTTGCCTATTGCAGATTCAGTCTTCCCAGCCTGGTGGAGGTCTACAATTTTGTTTCTGGTGTCCTTCGACAGCTCTTTGGTCTTCACCATAGTGGAGTTTGGAGTGTGACTGTTTGAGGTTGTGGACAGGTGTCTTTTATACTGATAACAAGTTCAAACAGGTGCCATTAATACAGGTAATGAGTGGAGAACAGAGGAGCTTCTTAAAGAAGAAGATACAGGTCTGTGAGAGCCAGAAATCTTGCTTGTTTGTAGGTGATCAAATACTTATTTTCCACCATAATATGCAAATAAATTCTTTCCAAATCAGACAATGTGATTGTCTGGATTTGTTTCCACATTTTGTCTCTCATAGTTGAGGTATTCCTATGATGAAAATTACAGGCCTCTCTCATCTTCTTAAGTGGGAGAACTTGCACAATTGGTGGCTGACTAAATACTTTTTTGCTCCACTGTACTTGGGATTCAATTCAAGGTTAAAGGAGTGTTAGACCTGGGTATTGAGTTTAGGGATTGAGGTTAGGATTGAGGCTAAATAAAACTTTCTTTGCATTAGCAGTGGGAATAGGGTTAAAATGACATGAAACACAAAAGTTGAATTACTTGAAAGTAATGCAGTTCTATGTTAAAAAAGAAGATGTCCTCAGTGGTCATGTCCTATCATTAACTAACTTCCACTATAATAAATTTATTAACCCCTAAACCTGTCTAACCCTAAGTCTAACCCCCCCTAACTTAAATATAATTTAAATTAAACAAAATAAATTTACTATAATTAAATAAATTAATCCTATTTAAAACTAAATACTTACCGATAAAATAAACCCTAAGATAGCTACAATATAACTAATAGTTACATTGTAGCTAGCTTAGGGTTTATATTTATTTTACAGGCAACTTTGTATTTATTTTAACTAGGTACAATAGTTATTAAATAGTTATTAACTATTTAATAACTACCTAGCTAAAATAAGTGCAAAATTACCTGTAAAATAAATCCTAACCTAAGTTACAATTACACCTAACACTACACTATCATTAAACTAATTACATTAACTACCTACAATTGATTACAATTAAATTAAATAAACTAAATTATGAAAAAACCCACTAAAATACAGAAAATAAAAAAGAATTACAAGAATTTTAAACTAATTAAACCTAATCTAATCCCCCTAATAAAATAAAAAAGCCCCCCAAAATAATAAAATTCCCTACCCTATACTAAATTACAAATGGCCCTTAAAAGGGCCTTTTTGCCCCAAAGTAATCAGCTCTTTTACCTGTTAAAAAAAAAATACAATACCCCCCCAACATTACAACCCACCACCCACACACCCCTACTCTAAAACCCACCCAATCCCCCCTTAAAAAAACCTAACACTAACCCCCTTAAGATCACCCTACCTTGAGCCATCTTCCCCCAGCCGGGCACAAGTGATCCTCCATACGGAAGAAGTCTTCATCCGATCGGGGCAGAAGGGGTCCTCCAGAGGGCAGAAGGCTTCATCCAGGCGGACTTGCAAGGGAATATGCATCTGGCATGTGCAGGCACAGTCACTTGATTTCCCTCCTCATTTTAAGGGCCATTATAGTCTAAGCTGGGTCGCACAATTAGCGTTACTGATTGAATCAGCAGCAGGGCCAGCAGTTCTCTGTGGCTCCCAAGTGGTATTCTGTGTTTAACCCCTTTGTGTGAGTTAAACACATAGCATTTCAGGATCGCTAGTTTTTAAATTACATTCTCTAAATATAATTTAAATTAAACAAAATAAATTTACTAAAAATCTTTCAGCATTTTCAGGCATCCAAGGAGTTAAGTTTCCATCACTTCTGCAATATTCACTCTGGGCAGCAAGATCGTTCCCAACATTTCACTTATCTCTACACTGAGGATGTAACATTTTGCTGTTGTGATCTTTTGATGTCAGTGAAATTGAGGCACAGAAGCATATGTAGTGTGAGGCATTTTATGTTACCAAGTGAATACATGACTCTCACTATACAGGGAGTTCAGAATTATTAGGCAAATGAGTATTTTGACCACATCATCCTCTTTATGCATGTTGTTTTACTCCAAGCATATTAGGTGATGTGCATCTCTGTAATGAGAAGGGGTGTGGTCAAATGACATCAACACCCTATATCAGGTGTGCATAATTATTAGGCAACTTCCTTTCCTTTGGCAAAATAGGTCAAAAGAAGGACTTGACAGGCTCAGAAAAGTCAAAAATAGTGAGATATCTTGCAGAGGGATGCAGCACTCTTAAAATTGCAAAGCTTCTGAAGCGTGATCATCGAACAATCAAGCGTTTCATTCAAAATAGTCAACAGGGTCGCAAGAACCGTGTGGAAAAACCAAGGCGCAAAATAACTGCCCATGAACTGAGAAAAGTCAGCGTGCAGCTGCCAAGATGCCACTTGCCACCAGTTTGCCCATATTTCAGAGCTGCAACATCACTGGAGTGCCCAAAAGCACAAGGTGTGCAATACTCAGAGACATGGCCAAGGTAAGAAAGGCTGAAAGACGACCACCACTGAACAAGACACACAAGCTGAAACGTCAAGACTGGGCCAAGAAATATCTCAAGACTGATTTTTCTAAGGTTTTATGGACTGATGAAATGAGAGTGAGTCTTGATGGGCCAGATGGATGGGCCCGTGGCTGGATTGGTAAAGGGCAGAGAGCTCCAGTCCGACTCAGACGCCAGCAAGGTGGAGGTGGAGTACTGGTTTGGGCTGGTATCATCAAAGATGAGCTTGTGGGGCCTTTTCGGGTTGAGGATGGAGTCAAGCTCAACTCCCAGTCCTACTGCCAGTTTCTGGAAGACACCTTCTTCAAGCAGTAGTACAGGAAGAAGTCTGCATCCTTCAAGAAAAACATGATTTTCATGCAGGACAATGCTCCATCACACGCGTCCAAGTACTCCACAGCGTGGCTGGCAAGAAAGGGTATAAAATTAAGAAAATCTAATGACATGGCCTCCTTGTTCACCTGATCTGAACCCCATTGAGAACCTGTGGTCCATCATCAAATGTGAGATTTACAAGGAGGGAAAACAGTACACCTCTCTGAACAGTGTCTGGGAGGCTGTGGTTGCTGCTGCACGCAATGTTGATGGTGAACAGATCAAAACACTGACAGAATCCATGGATGGCAGGCTTTTGAGTGTCCTTGCAAAGAAAGGTGGCTATATTGGTCACTGATTTGTTTTTGTTTTGTTTTTGAATGTCAGAAATGTATATTTGTGAATGTTGAGATGTTATATTGGTTTCACTGGTAAAAATAAATCATTGAAATGGGTATATATTTGTTTTTTGTTAAGTTGCCTAATAATTATGCACAGTAATAGTCACCTGCACACACAGATATCCCCCTAAAATAGCTATAACTAAAAACAAACTAAAAACTACTTCCAAAACTATTCAGCTTTGATATTTATGAGTTTTTTGGGTTCATTGAGAACATGGTTGTTGTTCAATAATAAAATTAATCCTCAAAAATAGAACTTGCCTAATAATTCTGCACTCCCTGTATTTTCTCAAGTGTGTTGCACATAGTTGTGTAATTTGGTAAAATGGTGCTCAAGACAAAATCACTTAAATGGACAGTGGTTTGTCAGATTTGGTCAGTGTGATTAGATAATGTGTTATTAAAATTATTATTTCGTAAATTAAATTTTTAATTTTTCATGTCCTGAGCACAAAGAGAGTTGTAGCTCCTTCATTTCCTCCCTCCCTTCCATTCATTTAATATAATATTAATCTCATATACCCCAGTTAAGGTCCCCCACTTCCTAAAGTTTTTCTACTGGTTCTGTGATGTATAAGACATTAATAAATACAGCAAAATGGAGGAGGTTTTGACCATGACAGGAGCAAATAATTACAACAAGCTGCACCAGTTTAGATAACCCATGATTGGTTAGAATTAATCATGTGATAGTTGGGAAAGGAAAGTAGCTTTTGAAATGATTGGCTTGTGGTTGATCTGCAGCCAGTGTATGTTACCTGTTTTCATTAATGTACCTCCCTGGCTATTTTCATGAATGTATTCAGGTTGAGAGTTTGCAATTTAGCTACACTGTTTATTTTATTAATTGTATTGTTGTTCTTGTTGTTTTACTATTGTATGTCTCTCTGTGAGTGTATATATATAAATATATGTTGTATTAATTATAGTTTTCTCATAACAGCCTGTAGCAGTCAGGGTTTACACATTTTAGGATAGGGTTTCATTGGTCCCACTGTTAAATATACAGGCATACCTCATTTTATTGCACTTCACTTTATTGTGCTTTGCAGATATTGCTCTTTTTACGAATTAAAAATTTGTGGCAACCCTGTATCAAGCAAATCTATCTGCACCATTTTCACAACATATATACACATATAAACACATAAAACACATGAATACAGATATATACACATATAAACACATAAATACACATATATACACATATAAACACATAAAACACATGAATACAGATATATACACATATAAACACATAAATACACATATATACACATATAAACACATAAAACGCATGAATACAGATATATACACATATAAACACATAAATACACATGAATACACATATATACAAATATAAACACATAAAAACACATGCATACACATATGTACACATATAAACACATAAATACACATGAATACACATATATACACATATAAACACATAAATACACATGAATACACATATATACACATATAAACACATAAATACACATGAATACACAAATATACACATAACAACACATGAATACACACATGTACACATATAAACACATGAATACACATTTATAAACACCTATATATAAATATAAATACACATGAATACACATATATACACATATAAACACATAAAAACACATGAATACACATATGTAGACATATAAACACATAAATACACATGAATACACAAATATACACATAACAACACATGAATACACACATGTACACATATAAACACATGAATACACATTTATAAACACCTATATATACACATAAATACACATGAATACACATATATACACATAAAAACACATGAATACACATATGTACAGATATAAACACATAAATACACATGAATACACATATATACACACAAATAAACACATAAAAACACATGAATACACATATGTACACATAATAAACAAATGAATACACATATATACACATCTATATACACATGTCGCAGAAGGCTCAGATGATAGTTGGAATTTTGTAGTAATAGAGTATCTTTTAATTAATGAACAGTGTGTACATTGTTTTTTTTAGACAAAATTCTATTGCAAACTTAGGGCCAGATTATAAAGTGGAGCAGTAGAAGTAAGGTTTATGGATGTGTCGGGTAGTGCTCGTACTACAAGTTGAAAGTAAAAAGGTTTTTCTTGTGCACTAACCTGATGCGCAGAAAAAGTTGAACTTTGAATATTGCCATTGTGTTAATTTATTCCCCCATAGAAGTCGATGGAGCAAACAAAAGCACCCTTCTTGCACCGAACCTGATTGCATTTTTGTTCTAACTCGACATGATAATTTGAATATTTCACATTCCAATGTTCTTCACATAGCAGAATATGTTCTATTCATTCATGTCGACTTTATTTTTGGGAGGCAGGTTAGACTTTTACGGGAGATTTGATATTTTTTTATTTTTTTTTATTAAAGTGCCGTAAGTCACTGGTGACTCCAGAAATTAGTATTTACACTCATTTCGGGACATCGCTAGTTTATCTGACTTATGGCATTTTATGAACTGCCGGCGGGGTTATGTAATACCCCGATGTGCAAGGTGAAATTACGGGCGGTGTGGGTTTCAGCAGTTGCGGTGAAGCATGTGCCGCATATGTAATCTCTCCCATGGTTTGTAACTGAACTCATGAATGAGCCAATCACAATTGATATATATATGCAACCACCAATCAGCAGCTAGAACCTAGGTTCTCTACTGCTGCTGAGCTTGCCTAGATAAACCTTTCAGCAAAGGATAACAAGATAAGGAAATGAAATAATAGAAGTAAATTGGAAAGTTGTTTAAAATGGTATTCTCTATCTGAATCATGAAAGAAACATTTAGGATTTCATGTTCCTTTAAGGGCGCTGCACTGTTACTATAGCATTAGCATATACCTCTTTAACTTTACAATCTCACCCAATTTAACCCGATGATTTACATCAATAAACTAAAAGTAGCAAAAAGCATGCAAAAACAATAAATAGAGCAAAACACACCATGCTAGCAAAATATGAATTTCTTTCTCCCAAATAAAGAGAGATATTAAATTACACCACACAACCTTTTGGCTAAGACAACTGAATACCATTGGTGTCACTCCATAATCTGAGATAGGATTGTTGAGTTTGTGCTTATATATTATTGTTAGAGCATATCTGATTAAACACTGTGTACAAATATTCTGCACAGAACTACAACAGCACAGCCTTCTTTGTGATTTCCACTGTGCTAAACATGCAAATAAATTGTATCATATACTTGGCATGAATTCCTACTCCTGCCTCGGATCCATGCCCTGAATAGCAAGATTTGTTTGCTATACAAACTGCCAAATAAAAAAAACTAGGTTTATTAGTTATAACATCACCCCTTAACGGGACATCATAATCCAATAATAAAGTGCTCTACCTATTACCTGAAAATTATTTGTTTATTTTCAATAGAACCCATTTGTGAAACTACAGGGATATTTCAAGAAAAAGTTGTGATTTGAGCTGAATCAATGGAAACTCATCTAATTTCTCATTGCAGAGAAGGAGATTCGCTGTCAAGGAAACAGGCATCACCAAAATGCATTTAAAGGGACATTAAACCCAAAAATTTTCTTTCATGAGTCAGACAGAGAATACAATTTTAAACAACATTCCGATTTACTGCTATTATCTAATTTGCTTCATTCTTTTGATATCTTTTGTTAAAGAAATAGCAATGCACATCCGTGAGCCAATCACATAAGGCAAATATGTGCACCCACCAATCAGAAGCTACTGAACATATCTAGATATGCTTTTCAGGAAAGAATATCAAGAGAATGAAGCAAATTAGATTATATAAGTAAATTAAAAAGTTGTTTAAAATGGTATTCTCTATCTGAATCATGAAAGAAAAAAAATTGGGTTTAATGTCCATTTAAGACCTTGAAAAAATGAATAAAAACAGGAAATCATGAATATCTAATTATTAATTTACTGTCCTTTTAACTTACCTTCATTGTTGTCCTCTTGTACTCCGCAGTTTTTTTTCCAAAAAAGTGTCACAGGATTGATATCTAATTACAGCACGCCCAATCACAGTTGAACTAAACTCTTGCACTGGGTAAAGCAGTTGACAGCTTTACCCACATAGAGCAGAATTACCTAGGTTTACTGTCCCTTTAACCATGTTTCAAATATATTTCCAAAGCTGATGCAGTTGTAATTGTTTTAACCACATAACAAAATATACATGAGAATTTTTGCACTTATATTATATTGTGTTTTAAGCATGTTTCCAAACTTGTTTAGGGTTGTAATTGTTTTTAACTGCTGTAAGGTCCTTTTCCGCTTACCGTAGTGTGATAGGGGCCTCGCTAATCCAGGGCGTTTTACTGAATCCAGGGTATCACTGTCAGGGTTATTAGCATAGACAGAGCTAAGATCTGCACCGAAGACAATAGGTTTATTGCTAGAGTTAGGGCAGGGTGCACTATGGACATTCCGTTGCCTGAATAGATTCTGGAGGGGAGCTTTAAGATTAGCGCACATATCTGACTGTGATACCTGCGCTAAAGGTAGCACTATTTGTGGCCTGGGTTTCAGACATTACCCTTCAGTAGTTTTGGCACCAAGACCTATAGTGAAGGTAAAAGGCCCCTGCCAGTCTGGAACTTGGTTATTGTTATGGAAGTCCTGGTGTTTTTGTCTCTGCATTGTTTTCCTTTTTCTGACCCCTACTTATGTTCTGACTTGTTCCTCAAGCTTCATCCCTGCCTGAACCCTGATCTAAGGACTAAAATACTGGCTTCTCTGATCGTTGGAACAGAACTTCTGAGTTCTGACTACTCATCTGTCTGTTCCCTTTGCTGTGACGTTTGGTTTCTGACAGATACCCTGGTGTTAAACTTGAGCCTGTCTTTAGACTACTTATTTGAAATAAAATAATATCTGGTTTGATCCATCCGGCATCAACCTTGGCCTTGTTCTTGACATCTGCATATTTCCCATATCCTGCAAGCTTGGTTCCAGAATATAAACAAAGTAAATCCCTAATTGTCTTATAACCACATATAGAGACGATTTCATGTATTTGCCAATTATGGGCTAGATAAGTTAGGTAAAACAAGGGTCAAAGAATATTGGACACAATTTTGTAACCCATAGTTGCATTAGCTATTCCTAAACAGGGCACTGAGTAATTGGCAGCTATATACATACAGTGTAACACTGTTGAAGGGTCACCACGTCCTGTCCAAGATCAACAGTTCACAGTTCATTGTAGCTTTAGAGTGGTATTTTACCTATGTGTTTATTTTCATTTTGTTGGTCAAACACATAGCTACCAAGGGTATACTACACTAAGGGTAGTAAGGTGTTCAAGGAGTTGACTACTTTTTTAAGGGACACATAGTAAATTTAATATTAAATATTTAAATGCATTTTATTTTTAACTCTACAATGTCCCTTAGTCTTCTTTACTTCAAAAGATAATTATAATACATGTTGCCTGATTAGTAACATTTCCTGGATACTTTACAGTACTGGGGTTGTACCATTATTTTGTGGGCAGAGCTGCAACGGAAGGAATGTAGAGGCATGTGTGTGGTGGGCACGGTTTGGCAGAGGTGGGTATCATTGGCAGTGCCAGTTCCATCTCTGTAAATGCTATGGGAGTGACAGCATGCAGACCTCTTAATGCAGGACAGTCCCACAAAATCCGGAATGGTTGGGAGTTATGGTATTATAGCTCTGCTGGGGTACCATTTATACTCATCGCCAGGGGCAATATTACCCCAATAAAATTTCCCACTACAGTATGGGTTCTAATATTGCATATGAGTATGGTAGTATAGAACATTGTTTCTCAACCGCAGCCCGCACAGGTTAAAAAATCAGCTGATGGGTGAGTGCAAGTTAGTAACCATGGTTACTGATCAGCTGATTACTTCACCTGTGCCCTGGTTCATCTATAATGGCATTGTTGGCAGTACTTGAGGACCGCAGTTGAGAAACACTGGTATAGAACACTGCTACTCGGGCCCCATTACATATGCAGCGTCGCCCACAAAAGCCAGCGACGCCAGTTTTTTTACGCAATTTTGGTATTACATATACGGCGTAGCATACAAGTTACGCGCGTATATTTCACCCATCGCTCGCAATTATTACTCCCATAGGCTAACATGGGACCGCGTCGTAAATTGGTATCCAATATCCAGCGCAAGGCCTTACGTGGCGAAAATGGAGAAATCTTACTCCGTTTTTACCTCGCCATAAAAGGCAGCCGTAGCAGGCCTTGTGCTGAGTATGGGAGCACCGTAACTCTCGAAAATGCCTGCAAAAATAAACTAACACCTAACGCATGCGCAATGTCTATCTACCTGTCAACCGCAATCCCCCACCGCAACTATTAACCCCTAAACCGCCATAGCCCACATAGCCTATTAAATGTATTAACCTTTAATCTACCACCGCCAACGTCGCCGCCACTATAATAAAGTTATTAACCCCTAAAACTTAGTCTAACCCTAACCCTAACACCCCCCTAACTTAAATATTATTTAAATAATAAATATATACTATTAAAATAAATTTACTATTATTAACTCAATTATTCCTATTTAAAACTAAATACTTACCTATAAAATAAACCCTAAGATAGCTACAATATAATTAATAATTACATTGTAGCTATTTTAGGATTTATTTTTATTTTACAGGCAACTTTGTATTTATTTTAACTAGGTACAATAGTTATTAAATAGTTATTAACTATTTAATAGCTACCTAGTTAAAATAAATTCAAATTTACCTGTAAAATAAACCCTAACCTAAGTTACAATTACACCTAACACTACACTATCATTAAATAAATTAAATTAATTAACTACAATTACCTAAAATTAAATACAATAAAATAAAATAAAGTACAAAAACATACAAACACTAAATTACAGAAAATAAAAAAAAATTACAAGAAGTTTAACCTAATTACACCTAATCTTAGCCCCCTAATAAAATAAAAAAGCCCCCCAAAATAATAAAATTCCTTACCCTATACTAAATTAAAAGGGCTTTTTGCGGGGCATTGCCCCAAAAGTAATCAGCTCTTTTACCTGTAAGAGAATAAATACAACCCCCCCAACATTAAAACCCACCACCTACACACCCAATCCTACTCTAAAACCCACCCAATCCCCCCTTAAAAAAACCTAACACTACCCCCTTGAAGATCTCCCTACCTTGAGCTGTCTTCACCCAGCCGGGCACAAGTGGACTGAAGAATGAAGGTTCCTTTAAATGACGTCATCCAAGATGGCGTCCCTTCAATTCCGATTGGCTGATAGAATTCTATCAGCCAATCGGAATTAAAGTAGGAAAAATCCTATTGGCTGAATCGGATTGAAGTTCAATCCGATTGGCTGATCCAATCAGCCAATAGGATTGACCTCACATTCTATTGGCTGTTCCAGTCAGCCAATAGAATGCAAGCTCAATCCTATTGGCTGATTGCATCAGCCAATAGGATTTTTCCTACCTTAATTCTGATTGGCTGATAGAATTCTATCAGCCAATCGGAATTGAAGGGACGCCATCTTGGATGATGTCATTTAAAGGAACCTTCATTCTTCAGTCGCGGTCGGATGGAAGAGGATGCTCTGCGTCGGATGTCTTCAAGATGGACCTGCTCCGCTCCGGATGGAAGAGGATAGAAGATGCCGCCTGGATGAAGACTTCTGCCGGTCTGGATGTCCTCTTCTGGCCAGATCGGATGAAGACTTCTGCCCCTCTGGACGTCCACTTGTGCCCGGCTGGGTGAAGACGGCTCAAGGTAAGGAGATCTTCAAGGGGGTAGTGTTAGGTTTTTTTAAGGGGGGATTGGGTGGGTTTTAGAGTAAGGTTGGGTGTGTGGGTGGTGGGTTTTAATGTTGGGGGGGGGTTGTATTTATTTTTTTACAGGTAAAAGAGCTGATTACTTTGGAGCAATGCCCCACAAAAAGCCCTTTTAAGGGCTATTTGTAATTTAGTATAGGGTAGGGAATTTTATTATTTTGGGGGTCTTTTTTTATTTTATTAGTGGGCTTAGATTAGGTGTAATTAGTTTAAACTTGTAATTTTTTTATTTTCTGTAATTTAGTGGGGTTTTTCTGTACTTTATTTTATTTTATTTAATAGTATTTAATTTTAGGTAATTGTAGTAAATTAATTTAATTTATTTAATGATAGTGTAGTGTTAGGTGTAATTGTAACTTAGGTTAGGATTTCTTTTGCAGGTAAATTTGTATTTATTTTAACTAGGTAGTTATTAAATAGTTAATAACTATTTAATAACTATTGTACCTAGTTAAAATAAATACAAAGTTGCCTGTAAAATAAAAATAAATCCTAAAATAGCTACAATGTAATTATTAATTATATTGTAGCTATCTTAGGGTTTATTTTATAGGTAAGTATTTAGTTTTAAATAGGAATAATTGAGTTAATAATAGTAATTTTATTTAGATTTATTTAAATAATATTTAAGTTAGGGGGCTGTTAGGGTTAGTGTTAGACTTAGGTTTAGGGGTTAATAACTCTATTATATTGGCGGCGACGTTGGTGGCGGCAGATTAGGGCTTAATACATTTAATAGGCTATGTGGGCTATGGTGGTTTGGGGGTTAATACTTGAATAGGTTAATTGCGTTGTGGGGAGTTGTCGGTCTAGGGGTTAATACATTTAATATTAGTAATGAGAGGGGGGATTGCGGATATAGGGGTTTTACGTGTCGGTCTTATTTTTTATGAGGCGTGTTAGACTTTTACGGGAGATTTGTTATTTTCTTTACTTTTCTTAGGCGCCGGCAGTTTCTAAAGTGCCGTAAGTCACTAGCGACTTCAGAAATTTGTAGTTACGCTCATTTCTGGACATCGCTAGTTTATCCGACTTACGGCACTTTATGAACTGCCGGTGGGGTTTATGTAATACCCCGATGTGCGAGGTGAAATTACGGGCGAAGCGGGTTCCCACACTTGCGCCGAAACCTGCGCCGTATATGTGATCGCACCCATGGTTGCCAGATATTATGTTGTAATTAATAAACTTCACTTATGCATCAATACCACACACCTCAGTAAAATATTAGTCCCTATAAAAAGAAAAGAAACATCTTATTCCTCCATCTAGCCATTTCAATTGGCTTGTCAGCTAAAGCAGGGAAAATAGGGTTAATTGCCTTCTCTTATTTTCTTTCATAAATGTGTGATTAGCTTGAATTATTATTAACACGAGATGACTTTTCTCGTCCTGTCAAGTCTGCACAGAGGTGGTTAGATTAGTAATCCCCAAGGAAGAACGGCAGATTTGATGCAGACAGGAGCAGGACAGCTACGTTTTAAACGTAAAAGTGCTTTTCTGCATCAGGGAGACAGTTGCATTCTTTTTATACAGGGATTTAAAATGAATTCTGTCTACTGGTGCAGCAATGATATGACTCTGTGACACAAATATCTCTGTTTTGTTACATGTACTCTAACAAATTCAGCTAATTAAAGTTAAATTAATGATATAAAAATCACCCTCCTTATCTCTGTTACTAATTTAAATCTACTGTAAAGGGCCAGAATTATTCACAGACCAATAACAGCAAATAGCGAATGGGAATTAAATGCGACTTACGCGAAGGTGAAGGTCACTGTTTAATGCGTGGATTCATTTCAGCATCTTAAATAGGTAGTTAGATCTTAACTTTAAAGGGCTTTAAATGTAATTTGTAAACAGGAGGTATTAAACCAATACTTTGCAAGATGATTCCAGCTCAGGGGTTAATGTGAGCGCAATGACTGCCAGGCAAATAAAAATAAAATTTAAAGATACAGATGTATGTTCTAGGGAGCAAGTATTTGTGACAATCCACCTCTTGCTTCTGTTAGATGGATCTAATTGAACTGAGTGATGATAATTCAGCGTGACGCCCTAATATGTTATATGTTCGCAGAATTATTTTTACATTTCAGTGAAGAGTGACTATTATTATATGGGATAGGAAACCCAATGTTTTTCTTTTGTGATTCTGATACGGCATGTAATTTTAAACAACTTTCTAATTTAATTCTATTATCAGTCTTTCTTTGTTCTCTTGGTATCTTTTGTTGAAAAGCAGTGACGTAAGATTAGGCGCCTGCTCATTTCTGAAGCACTATATGGCAGCAACAATGTTATGCATTTGCAAGATCAATAGATGGCAGCACTATTTCCTGCCATGTGTGTTCCAGACCCCTACCTAGGCATCTATTTAACAAAGAATATATTGAGAACAAAGCAAATTTGGTAATAGAAGAAAATTGGAAACTTTTTTAAAACTGAATTTTCTGTCTGAATCACAAAAATAATTTTGAGTTTCATATCCCTTTAAATGGAACACCAAAAATGTTAAAAAATAAAAATAATTTAAAATAGAAATGGCGACCAAGACAGAAATGAGGGTGTCATATTCGATAGGAATTTATTGATGCTCATTTTGCTATTAAAAACTCAAAAATAAATTTCCCCATAAAGGGCTGGATTACAAGTGGAACATTATTTAACGCTACCCTTGAGCGTTCACTGCGCTAGAAGTAAGCTCTCTGCACTCGTCAGGTTGCGCTCGTATTATGAGTTTAAAGTAAACTGTTTTTGCTCGCACGCTAACCCGACGTGCACATAAAGCTGAAGTTAGAATATTGTGCGTGCAATAACCTATTCCCCTATAGAAGTCAATGGAGCAAAAAAGTACATATATACATATATATATATATTTATACCTATATAACCTAAAATGGGCCGGCTCCTTAGCTTTAAAGTCCGTCTTTCTAAATAAAGATAGCGAGAGTACGAAGAAAAATTGATAATAAGAGTAAATTAGAAAGTTGCTTAAAACTGCCTGCTCATTATCCCTTTAACTGCAAAGGGCTCCAATGCATTCATATAAATGTCTATGGGGCCGATTTATCACAGCCCGAATGGGGCCATATACACCTGTTTCTGCGCGAGCCTTCAGGCTCGCCGGAAACAGGAGTTACGAAGCAGCAGTCTTAAGACCGCTGCTCCTTAACTCTTCCGCCTGCTCTGAGGCTGGGAACAGCAAACCGCAAGATCGCATATGATCGGGTTGATTGACACCCCCTGCTAGCGGATATCAATTCTGCAGGGGGCCGTATTGCACAAGCAGTTCACGAGAAATGCTTGTGCTATGATAAATGCCGACAGCATACGCTGTCTGCATTTATCGATGTGCGGCGGACATGATCGCTACAGCGGATGATGTCCGTTCACACTTTCATAAATTGGCCCCTTTATGTGTGTACAAATGTATTTATGTGTCTATATTAGTCTACATGTCTGTAGATACATATATACACATTTAAATACATAAATACATATGAACACATACAGTATATAGACATATATATATTTATATATACATCTCTAGAGCTCTGAGGGCACGGTAAGCATTCTAGCTATTGCGCTCAAGCGATCGCATTTACTTTCAACTTGTAATATGAGTGAAATACCTGACACATGCAAACACCCGCAATAAGCCCCGTATCGCTCGCGCATAAATGTTAGCGCTCCACTCGTAATCTGGCCCAAGGTTTTAATAAATGCATAGTTTATTATGGTATTTTTCACCCCCCTTCCAAGAAGCTGGAGTTGATTCTATAGAATGCTGAACCCTGACCCTCTTAGAGGTTGCACAGTCATTGGTTGATATGGGTGGAAGTTTACTTATTTTGTGAATGGCTGTATTTTGTGATTTGCTGATGGCTGTTGCACAAAATTTGCCAGAAAACATTCTACTGTCCCTTCAAGTTCAAAGTTAGTGCTATTGCATTGTCATTTTGTTGAGTATTTGTCAATTATTTAAATTTTACTGTATTTAGTGGTCTTTTAATAAGATACCAGAGGTTGGATCAAGCTGTTGTTTTGTAAATCAAAAATAAGTCTTAAATATTTGCATTCAAGTCTCAAATCAAGTCCTGAGTTAAAACAGGCAAGTCACAAGTCAAGTCCTCAGTCAACACAGGCAAGTCACAAGTCAAGTCCTGAGTCAAGAAAGGCAAGTCCAAGTCAAGTTGCAAGTCCTCATAAGAAGAAGATATATACAAAAAAGCATTTAGACCTTGGATCAAGCACATATCCCTAGCATTCCTTTTTATATATGCCCAAAATATCATATGTCA
Organism: Bombina bombina; assembly: GCF_027579735.1. Classification (NCBI taxonomy): domain Eukaryota; kingdom Metazoa; phylum Chordata; class Amphibia; order Anura; family Bombinatoridae; genus Bombina; species Bombina bombina. The sequence continues at coordinate 79,530,662 of NC_069499.1, forward strand.
AATCTGCATATTTAATATTCTATGGTCCCAAAACTTTAGAGGTATGTTCTCAGCATCCGTTGCCATACATTTGCTACTACTTGTTCTTACACATTTGCAATGTTAATAATATGAAACAGACAACTAAATTGTAAAGAAGTGTGTTGTGCCTGGATGCAAAACTGGTTTGGCAAACAGGCTGTTACCAGGGATGGTTAAAGGGACACTGAACCCAAATTTTTTTCTTTCATGATTCAGATAGAGCACGCAATTTTAAGCAACTTTCTAATTTACTCCTATTATCAATTGTTCTTTGTTCTCTTGCTATCTTTATTTAAAAAAGAAGGCATCTAAGTTTTTTTGGTTCAGTACTCTGGACAGCACTTTTTTATTGGTGGATGAATTTATCCACCGATCAGCAAGAACAACCCAGGTTGTTCACCAAAAATGGGCCGGCATCTAAACTTACATTCTTACATTTCAAATAAAGATATCAAGAGAAAGAAAAAAAATTGATAATAGGAGTAAATTAGAAAGTTGCTTAAAATGTCATGCTCTATCTGAATCACGAAAGAAAACAATTGGGTTCAGTGTCCCTTTAATGTTAATTTTTTTTAAATGAAAATGGTAGAACAAATATATTCCTTAACATTTGCTTTTAACTTTGTTTCAGTTATTACATTTCGCAGATTCAAATAAAGAATTATGCTTTGAGAATCAACCTTCTGATGTTACGTTCTGTATACTGCCCATGCAGTTTTTAAAAAAAAAAAAAGAATATTACATTTAAAGTAGGCAAATATAACATTAATTTGCAATAATGAATGTCAGTATGTTCTGCAAACATTCAACAGTCATTTAGAATATACAGTTGCTGCTAATGTTAGTTTCTCAAATGAATGCACTGGAACATTTGATCAGAGATAACTTTGCAGTCTACAAAAAAGGAAAGCAGGACTTTAACCCAGTCTAAGCATCCTGAGACCTAATTACTACATTCCTGGGTTAGACTTGATTTTCCCAGTCAACACTAACAGGGTGGGGTGTCCTCAGGGAAATCTATAAAAAATGGGGCTATCCCTGCGAGTTGGGAGATGTCTCTTATAGAAAGTAATGGAGCTCACTAGAAAGGGAAACTTCACTGGGGAGAGCGAAGTTAGCAGGGATCAGCTGGAGCACTTTAAAATTTAAATATTGCAGTTATAACAAATCAGATTTCTCTGCTTTTAGTGTACAGTGTCTTACAGTTGCCTCTATTTTTGTATACATTTTTTCTATTAGGGTAGTTAGTATTTTGCATATTTTGACACAATCTTGCCACATTTTAGTTTGCAAGAAAATAAAAAGATATCTACAGGGGAAAATATTTAAAAAATACTTCAGGGCTCAATGGGAAATTTCAACTACTCCCATGAAATGCCCCTGTTCGGCCAACTAGCAGGGGAGAGAAACTCATTTAACAATAAGAAAAATAATATGCTTTTAATTTATAAATACGAATTTCACTGTGTTTTGTGCAGTGTGGTTTTTTTTATAATTTCTACTTTACAAATTTGCACAATTTCAATCCTAATTTTTATTAATTTTTTTATAAATTACAATTTTTTTAAAATGATTTTTATGATTAAACAATTGCGCGTTGGGTTTTATGCTCGTATTACAAGTGGAATGTAAATGCGATCGCATGAGCGCAATTGAATTTAACGCCCTTAGGGATAGCCCAACTTCAGAGCTGTGGTTAACTGGCGAAACAAAAAAGTGGCACAAAATACATCAAAAATACATTGCAAAGTACAGTTACATTCATAATAACACCATCTAATATATATTTTTTTTAAAAAAACATTGCACAAAAAAGTTATAAGTACTCATATATATGAGGTCTCTGGTGTTTGAAAAGAAAAGGCTTCAACTAGCTTTAACTAGAGATACATACATATACGTACATGTCTAAATATGTATATGTATGTATATATGTAATTATGTATTTATATGTGTAAATATGTATTTACAGACATATATACACATATAAACACATAAATACATGTGTACACACATAATACATGTATATATATATATATATATATATACAGTATATATATATATATATATATATATATATATATATATATATATATATATATATATAAGCATTGGAGCCCTTTGGAAGTAAAAACATATTTATGCAGTATTCATTCTTAATAAAATGCTATACAGTACTGTGTATTTACTGTAAATATGTCACAATCCAATGTTCTGCACATAGCAGAATATGTTCTATGTATATGATATTTCTATATATAGATATTTCTATATATAGCTGTATATATCTATACCTATATATAATCATCTATATATGTAGATAGAAATATATATTTGTGCAAAAAAACATCATATACATATAGAAATATGTATTTGTGAATAAATAGAAAATATTCTTCTAGGTGAAGAACATTGGAATCTGAACTTGAGAATATGCGATCGGGTTTGCGTTCAAGTAGGGTGTTTTTTCCCACTATTTTTGCTCTATTGACTTCTATGGGGAATAGGTTATCGCGCGTGTGATATTCTTAGTTCGGTTTTTATAGGTATGTTGGGTTGGTGCGCAAGTGAAAACAGTTTAATTTCAAAGACAAAAAAACATGCAATAAAGCTGCGCTTTTCCACTTATTGGCATAAAATGTATATTAAGACGATATTTTAATGAGCAAAAATTGCTCTTTCAATATTTTATACCAATATATGGGAAATTCGAGTACCTCCACCCAATGCGTACATATATATGCAGTAAACAGTAAAATACTCAAAGTAAATGTATAAATAAAATCAAACGTAGGAAGCTTGAATTAGAAACAAGATAAAAATACTTCCCAACTGTAGACGAATGCTTGGGTGCTGCTCTTGTAAGGATGTCAGGGCTGTGCTCCTGCTCCTAGGAACAAACTGTAAAAATACAAAGAAGAACAGAGCGCATCCCACTCTAAGAGTAATATTGTTTAATTAGAACACAAGTAAAAGCGCAAAAAATCGCATGTACAAAATGTTAGATAATAACAGGCACAATCATCACATCACAAAGTTCTTAACCGGTTACGGTGGGTCTGCAATCTTTCACCCTGTCCTTGCGCTCATCTGAGGGACTTCCGGAAACTCCACAGGAAACTGCGCCGGACTAGGGGATACTCCAACGTGAAAAACCGGGTATCACCAAGGACGTGGTAGAGCAAAGAGGAGAGTCTCTACGCGTTTCGTCAGGTAACGTCCTGACTTTCACAAGAGTGATATAAAAAGTACACCGCTGATGCTTTTTGAAAGACCCAGGCTTGACACACCTCCAACACATAGCGGAACGTCATTGGCTCCAGTTCATTAGGGGTCCCGGGATTGGCTAATTGGTGTATAGTACACAGACAGTCCGCATCAGCACTGTAGCTACATAAAACACACATATAAAACAAATTTAAAATATACACAAAAAATATATTAAACATTTCATCGGAAATTCATTTAGTACAGGTAATACATACACACATGGATAACCGTACATTAGATCTATACTCCGAATAAAATTTAATTTAATAGTGAATTTAGACCATCAAATTTTAAACAAATAGCACAGGGCTTGGATACTATGTTAGGATATTTGTACATTGATAGTAATAGCCTATCCTCTAAAAAAAAATTAAACTTGTAACAGCTAACAATAAAAACTAACAATAAAAACGAGCAACAACAAAACCAGCATGTGAAGGAATGATTACAATACTTCCATGTAATAGAAGGAAACACTACAAGATTTAGAAACCCCTATAGTACCGGGGCTTATATATAAGTTACCTCAGGTTACCCATTAGACCTAAAACGTACATATGTATTAAAATCAAGTGTAATCACTGTTAGTATGTCGAAATATAAAAATGTATTATACAATGGGGACCACCGGTATATATGAATTCATGAATGGAATCTATTTGGAGAGAACAAACAAGAAAAAGAAACAATCTCATATTGGAAGAAAAAGTCTATATATAAATAAATATATATAGAAATAAATAAGAGGATATATGTACTGACATTGAGAACAAAATTAGCCCTATGGTTCATTACATAAAGGAGTTTCCGGAAATCCCTCAGATGAGCGCAAGGACAGGGTGACGGATTGCAGACCCACCGTAACCGGTTAAGAACTTTGTGATGTGGTGATTGTGCCTGTTATTATCTAACATTTTGTACGTGCGATTTTTTGCGCTTTTACTTGTGTTCTAATTAAACAATATTACTCTTAGAGTGGGATGCGCTCTGTTCTTCGTTTGTATTTTTACAGTTTAATTTCAACTTGTAATACGAGTGCTACCCGAGGCAGGCAAAAAGCTTACTTACTTCTAGCAGAGTTACTTGAGCGGGAGAGTTAAATACTGCTCCACTTGTAATCTGGCCCACAATGTTTTACTGCAATTATTTCAATATTTTATTGGTTTTATGTGATTTTTACATTACGATTTTTTGTTAGTCCTTTTGCAATGAATGCATCACCTTTACATACTTAAAAACAGGGAACAACCACTTTTACGTGGCGGACTGAAATCATCCCAATACGATACAATTGGGATGATTGACACCCCCTGCTAGTGGCTAATTAGCCGCCGGTGAGCCCCCCTGCTCACCAGCGGCTAATCAGCCGCTAGCAGAGGGTGTCAATCATCCCGATTGTATTTTTTTATTAGAAATGCTTGTGCAATTTTAAATGCCGACAGCGATGTTAAGCGGACATGATTCGCCATTTAATAAATTTACTCCAACGTCATGACCCATAGTTGGAAGAACTAAGTTTAATACACATATTCTGTATTAATAGAACTTAGTTAATAGCAACAGCCCAGACTTTCTCTTTCTTTTGTATTAGGTTTACATTTTCCTGTAGATGTGGCATTAGAACGCAAGTGCCAGCTATAGTGGTATTTCATTGCTAAAACTTTAATGCGAGACAGAAGGCAATTTGATGCGTAAATTTATATGTAAAAATACAGCTGATGCATTTAAATTACATTTTAAATATATTAGCTTATTAGTAAATTAGTTAGATCAAATAAAGGGGATATACAAGTACAAAAACAGAAGATAAACAGAACAAACGTCTTTGTATATCTAACATAGCTTAGTTTTGAGTATCTGCTTCTGCCTCATTTGTTCAGTATTTTGTAAATATCTAACTAAAGACAAGAACATGGCACAATGGTCATACTAATAAATGCCATTACTAGTCAAAACGCGACAGTTCTTCTACTGCTTCTTTGGTGAGGTTTAAAATTTGCAGCTCTGACACAAAGCAAACGTCTGTGAGATTTTCAACAAATTGACAACAGATACTTAGGACGTAGGAAGCACATATATCAGACCGTGCTAATGAGGTTTCATGGGGAGTTAATATATATATATATATATATATATACACACATATATATATATATATATATACAGTATATATATATATATATATATATATATATATATATATATATATAGGGGTGGAAAAATATCACTATAGTTTACAAGTCATGGGTTAAAAGCTACTAGCCCAGAGAGAAATAGTTAGTAGTCCACTCAATGTTAAAGACAGGAGATATTAAAATTTCTAAGTCATCCACTGCAATTTCTAAGTCGTCCGGGACCACTGGAAATTTCAAGTCCTGAATATATAAATATATATATATATACAGGGAGTGCAGAATTATTAGGCAAGTTGTATTTTTGAGGATTAATTTTATTATTGAACAACAACCATGTTCTCAATGAACCCAAAAAACTCATTAATATCAAAGCTGAATATTTTTGGAAGTAGTTTTTAGTTTGTTTTTAGTTTTAGCTATTTTAGGGGGATATCTGTGTGTGCAGGTGACTATTACTGTGCATAATTATTAGGCAACTTAACAAAAAACAAATATATACCCATTTCAATGATTTATTTTTACCAGTGAAACCAATATAACATCTCAACATTCACAAATATACATTTCTGACATTCAAAAACAAAACAAAAACAAATCAGTGACCAATATAGCCACCTTTCTTTGCAAGGACACTCAAAAGCCTGCCATCCATGGATTCTGTCAGTGTTTTGATCTGTTCACCATCAACATTGCGTGCAGCAGCAACCACAGCCTCCCAGACACTGTTCAGAGAGGTGTACTGTTTTCCCTCCTTGTAAATCTCACATTTGATGATGGACCACAGGTTCTCAATGGGGTTCAGATCAGGTGAACAAGGAGGCCATGTCATTAGATTTTCTTCTTTTATACCCTTTCTTGCCAGCCACGCTGTGGAGTACTTGGACGCGTGTGATGGAGCATTGTCCTGCATGAAAATCATGTTTTTCTTGAAGGATGCAGACTTCTTCCTGTACCACTGCTTGAAGAAGGTGTCTTCCAGAAACTGGCAGTAGGACTGGGAGTTGAGCTTGACTCCATCCTCAACCCGAAAAGGCCCCACAAGCTCATCTTTGATGATACAAGCCCAAACCAGTACTCCACCTCCACCTTGCTGGCGTCTGAGTCGGACTGGAGCTCTCTGCCCTTTACCAATCCAGCCACGGGCCCATCCATCTGGCCCATCAAGACTCACTCTCCTTTCATCAGTCCATAAAACCTTAGAAAAATCAGTCTTGAGATATTTCTTGGCCCAGTCTTGACGTTTCAGCTTGTGTGTCTTGTTCAGTGGTGGTCGACTTTTAGCCTTTCTTACCTTGGCCATGTCTCTGAGTATTGCACACCTTGTGCTTTTGGGCACTCCAGTGATGTTGCAGCTCTGAAATATGGCCAAACTGGTGGCAAGTGGCATCTTGGCAGCTGCACGCTTGACTTTTCTCAGTTCATGGGCAGTTATTTTGCGCCTTGGTTTTTCCACACGCTTCTTGCGACCCTGTTGACTATTTTGAATGAAACGCTTGATTGTTCGATGATCACGCTTCAGAAGCTGTGCAATTTAAGAGTGCTGCATCCCTCTGCAAGATATCTCACTATTTTTGACTTTTTTGAGCCTGTCAAGTCCTTCTTTTGACCCATTTTGCCAAAGGAAAGGAAGTTGCCTAATAATTATGCACACCTGATATAGGGTGTTGATGTCATTAGACCACACCCCTTCTCATTACAGAGATGCACATCACCTAATATGCTTAATTGGTAGTAGGCTTTCGAGCCTATACAGCTTGGAGTAAGACAACATGCATAAAGAGGATGATGTGGTCAAAATACTCATTTGCCTAATAATTCTGCACTCCCTGTATATATATTGCTGGCCACTAATCCCTCATTTTAAACACTAATCCATAAAAGTATCACTTCATGAATATTAAAAGGAAATGTTCACACTTAATGCTGTATTTTTCCATTGTTGTGTCTTGTAAGTTTCAAATATTCAGTTGCACGATTACCCATACTTTGATATGTTTTATGTGTGTTCTCTTGTTTGCCTGTATCCCATACAAATGACTGGCTTAATATGATATTAGCTATAAAATATAGGTTATACAACTCTTTGTAGTCCACACTAATAACTACACTTGCATAGATATTTCCACTGTCTTGCAGAGAATTATTGCATGAGATATATCTTAGTGTTCTATCTATCTATCTATCTATCTCTCTGGCTATCTATCATCTATCTATATTCTTGTGCCATATCCTTTCCTCAAAGACAGAAAGTTTAGGTATGATACAGTAAATTAAGAATAAAAAGTATAGCAGTAATAGAAATAGCATACAGATCAAATTTGAACCTACTATTTTATTTGGTGAACCACTGGACAACAAAATACCTGGACCTCTCCCATAATTTTATCTCTCTAAGAGTCGATCACTATCCTTTAGAAAAGCATATTGAGTCATTTACATATGAATATCCTAACTGACTTTAAAGGTACATTTTGTAAAAAAAAATCATTAAAGTTTTCTAAAGAATTGTAATTGAGACCTAAATGTCTCTATTTTAATCTCTAATTACCCAGAATCGAATTTCAGCAAAATTTGTACTACAAGAGAAAAAAAAACGAAACATAATTTAAATAAACAAATTTTATCAAATAAGTAAAACCAACAGTTGTGAATGTATGGTAGGAAATTTGAATTTGTTTGCTATATTGTAGTCAAAGTACATAGTAAATAATAGTTTATGTTCTCAATTAAGGGGACATGAAACTGGTGTATGTAAAATTTGTGCTTTTTTAAAAAATTTTTTTTTAAAGGCTGCAATTAAATATCTGGTAAAGAAAATGTGCAGCATTTTGTTAAAAACACAGGTTACAAAATGTTTAATTTCTCTTTAATAATTGTCTATATTGCCTTAAATAATACTTTAAAAACTATGCATGATATAAAAACATCTGTAAACATTTATAAGGATATATAAGAACAGCCAAAAATTAGGTTATGTATGTTACAACAAAAGCACATTTTTTTCTCCTTCTGAAAACAGTGTTATTTCATTTAATAAACATACTTTATTATTTAATACTAAACTTCTATTTTATCAATGCAGCTTCAAGGTTTTTTTTTTTTCTGCATTGAAGTTAGTTCTTTAACCAAATATCTATTATGAATATTTGCCTCCCTTATAATTCCCTTTTATCCTTTGTGTTCAGCTGACACAAATAATGAGGTTTTTGCAGGGTAAGGTTTAAATTTAAGTGTGGCAGATATAAGCAAAAAATAAATAATTAAAAAAAAAAGCATTGATCTGTTTTCTTTTCAGTGCCCTTTTATTCAGTACAATAGTCAGAAAGCTTCTCAGTGTAGAGGAAAATATACTGTAGATATTTTATTTAATCAGTGATTAAGGCTGAAGTGGACACAGCTTATTTCCTATGAATGACAGCTTTGTATATCTTTTAAATAGCAAAAAAAGTAATTTTAAGATATTTTGTAATATGGATTTTTCCTGGAGAGCAGCAAGTTATTTGTAATTAGTAATAGCATTAAAGGGGCATCATTAAGTTTAATGCATCACTTGCAATTGCCTATGAAGACTGGAAATCGGTACTTGTAAAAAATATGCATGTTTCCTTGATGCATATTTAAAATGTTTCTGCAACCTTTAGCTGGCATGCAGCTTTATTTAAAAAACAAAAAACTGTTGGATGTAAAGCCAATCAGTGGATGTAGTGTAAAAGGCATAATTTTCTGTGGTGGTACGATGCTCTATACATGTGCATAGACAAAAACAAATAAATAATTCATCATGGAAAAGATGGGTAAGGTTTGTTTTAAGGTTAGGGCTATGGTTCTAGTTATGACTAGGTTTTGCATTAGAGGTAATGTTATGTTTAGGGCCAGGGTTTTTAAGGGCTAATGTTTTTGTGGGGTTAGGTTAGGACTAGGATTTAGGTTAGCCTTAGGTTTAAGGTTAAGGCTAGGGTTTTGGTTAGGGCTAAGGCTATGATTTGAGATAAGGTTTAGTGCTAGGGTTTGGGTAAGTACTCAATTATAATTAGGAGTATGGTTAAAGTGACACCGAACCCAACATTTTTTTTTCCATGATTCAGATAGAGCATGCAATTTTAAGCAACTTTCTAATTTAATGCTATTATCAATTGTTCTTCATTATCTTGCTATCTTTATTTTAAAAGCAAGAATGTAAGTTTAAAAGCCGGACAATTTTTGGTTCACAACCTGGGTTATGCTTGCTGATTGGACAGCACCAATAAACAAGTGCTGTCCAGTGTACTGAACCAAAAATTGTCTGGCTCCTAAGATTAGATGCCTTCTTTTTCAAATAAAGATAGCAATAGAACGAAGAAAAATTGATACTAGGAGTAAATTAGAAAGTTGCTTAAAATTGCATGTTCTATCTGAATCATAAAAGAAAATGTTTGGGTTCAGTGTCCCTTTGATGTTTTGACTAAGAGTATGGATTGTGTTAGCGGTAGGATTTAGGTTAACCTTAGAATTAGGGTTTGGGTTATAGCCAGGGTTTAGGCTGTAGCTAGGGTTTAAGTTACGGTAAGGCTAGGATTTGAGATAAGGTTTAGGGCTAGGGTTTGGGTAAGTACTCAATTTAAATTAGAACTATGGTTTTGGCTAAGAGTAGGATTTGTGTTAGGGCTAGGATTTAGGCTAACCATAGGTTTAGGGCAGGGGTTTGGAGTAAGTACTAGGTTATGGTTAGTACTATGGTTATGGTTTTGATTAAGAGTAAGATTTGTGTTAGGGCTGGGGTTTGGGTAAGTACTCAATTTTAATTAGGACTATGGTTTTGACTAAGAGTAGGGTTTGTGTTAGGGCTAGGATTTAGGTTAAACATAGGTTTAAGGCAGGGGTTTGGGGTAAGTACTAGGCTATGGTTAGTACTGTGGTTATGGTTAGTACAAGGTTATGGTTAGTACTATGGTTATGGTTAGTACTAGGTTATGGTTAGTACTTTGGTTATGGTTTTGATTAAGAGTAAGATTTGCGTTAGGGCGGGGGTTTGGGTATGAGCAAGGTTATGGTTAGAACTAGGGTTATATTTATGATTAAAGGTAATGTAAATCAAAGCAATTTAAAACAACTTTACATTTTACTTCTATTATCTAATTTATTTTATCCTCTTGGTATCCTTTATTTAAAAGCATTCACAGTTAGACGTAGTAACACCAGTACTGGGAGCTAGCTGCTGATTAATGGCTGCACATATATGCCTTTTTTATTGGCTTAGCTATCTCCCAGTAGTGCATTGATGCTTCTTCAACAAAGGATACCAACAGAATGAAGCACATTCTTTTTTACAAGAAGTGAATTGGAAAGGTGTTTAAAATTGTATACTCTTAATGATAGGGCATGTAATTTTAAACAACTTTCCAATTTACTTTTAGCACCAATTTTGCTTTGTCTCTTGGTATTCTTTGTTGAAAGCTAAACCTAGGAGGCTCATATGCAAATTTCTAAGCCCTTGAAGTCTGCCTCTTATATGAATGCATTTTGACAGTTTTTCCCCACCAGAGGGTGTTAGTTGATGTGTGTCATATAGATAACATTGTGCTGATGCTTGTGAAGTTATCTAGGAGCCAGCACAAATTGGCTAAAATGCAAGTCTGTCAAAAGAACTGAAATAAGGGGCAGAGGCTTAGATGCAAGGTAATCACAGAGGTAAAAAGTATATTAATATAACTGTGGGGGGTTTGAGTTATAGTTTGGGCTAGAATTAGGTTAAGGTTTTGGTGTTAGGTTAAAGTTTTGATTAATGTTTTTGGGCAACAGATAGAGTTAAGTTTAGAGTTCAGGTAAGATTAACCCCTTGGATTCCAGAGAGGGCTGTAATGGGATTTTGCCTGTGTAGCAACACAGGTAACATATCTGCAGCATTGGGTCTTTGATATGATTGGAAGCCGTGATATTGCTTTGGGGCTTTAGTCATTATGGGAACCAGCTTCACAGACCCACAAACTTTAGTGAATCTAGGAAGGTCACTAAATAAAGATAACAAATAGTTATTTACTCTTTGTTAAAAATCCCCTTTTCTAATATCACAGAGCAAAGCAAGAAAACTGTATTACACTCTGAAAACAACAGCATTATAGATTCGGACTAGTTCACTAATATGCTAAAGGCATACAATATAGTCTACAGCAGTTATCTAGTTTATTTTCACTGGGGCACACCGGTCATCACACCATGGACAGTTAATGATCTTATTAGTGCCAGCTTGTGGTCAGTGTGGTTAACAAAGATCTCATGGGTAACATTTCAAAAGGTCTGTGTAGTATTTTTCATGCTTCAGTCCTTTTCATGAAAAGTAGTTGCAGTCCCTGAATGTCTCTTAAACGATCAATATAAAGGTAATAATTAGATATGTAAGTGGATATGAATGTATAGAAATATACAGAAATGTATATACAACTCCCTGATTAATAATATTATTATTAAAGGGACGGTGTACTGTAAAATTAGTTTCCCTTTAATGTGTTACCAATGACTACTTATACCAGCTGCACAGTATTAAATGAATGGTAAATTGCTCTTTTAGGGTTATTTTGTATAAGAAATAGCTGTTTTTGCTAGTTAAAGGGTCAGTAAACACCTTGTAATTAAAAGACTTTTCTGTTGTGTTGCTGTAGAATAACATATCAGCCAAGTCTTAATGCTTTTAGAACAAATTAATAAAATTTTTACTGCAGATATTTATTAAAGGGACACTGTACCCAAAAAATGTATTTCGTGATTCAGATTGAGCATGAAATTTTAAGCAACTTTCTAATTTACTCCTATTATCAAATTTTCTTCATTCTCTTGGTATCTTTATTTGAAATGCAAGAATGTAAATTTAGATGCCGGCCCATTTTTGGTGAACAACCTGGGTTGTCTTTGCTGATTGGTGGATAAATTCATCCACCAATAAAAAAGTGCTGTCCAAAGTACTGAAACAAAAAAAAGCTTAGATGCCTTCTTTTTCAAATAATGATAGCTGGGGACCTCTGTGGTATCACTGTCAATAGATCTGAGGAGACCGGTGACATTGCGATCTAAACCTTTGTTGAGACCAATCCCTGTACTGAGCAGCACATCCTAGAACTGCATGGCCGACGATGGTATAGAAGCAAGGATCTGATTGCTGTGCAACTCAATCCGATGCCCCCTTCTCACGCAATTACCTTTTCAACCGGGACTTTGTCTTGAGCTGGAGGCATTTTGTTTTATGGACACCTAAGATCCATCCTGCCGACTGAGGTGCTATCCATTTGCCTTCTAGCAGTCTGGAAAGCCTTATGGGACCCAGGGAGGCTTTCCCCCTGCACCATCACTTACAAGCGGCCCTTGAGTAAGGACACTGGATGCTGAGTGCCGACAGAATGGACTCCAACTTTGGCAAACCCTATGTTCATGCTGATATTTATTCCAAGTTTGCTGATTGTTTTATACGTTTTTCACACTTCAAGTTTGTATGCAGATTCTTGTATGCTCATAACCTAAGGTTGGTTTGTAATATTCTCTTCAGATAAGAATGGATCTATATAGCACAGACCATCTTTAATCAAAAGATAAATTGTTATCATGTCTGTTTATGTATGCTGACCCTCCAATTTATACCATACATGATGTACTATAGCTATAAATTTGATCATCCCTAATCTTAGCATTGTCCTAGAAAGTTAATAGCCTAATATCTTAAACCTCTTCCCTTAATTTAGACATTCTCAGAGATTGCACATTTTGGCTACTACTAAGAGTATCTATTCTATAACTGCATGCAGCATTTTTACTTTGCTCAGCATTACGTGTCATAACAAATGGTTATACAACTTATCTCCTATCTGTGGATAAATGCATGCTACATACATCCTTCCAGTTCCTAGGACCAATCTAGAAGTATTAGTATAAACAGTTTTTAAATTGTGTTTCCAATCTAGTATAGGCAGAAGCAACATTAAGGTTCAAACCCTTCACGGCTCTGTTTTTATACGTAAACCTATCCTGCTGTTGGTGGCCGGTGGCCGAAACAGCGGACCTGGCTACATAAATTTTATGAAAGTGCAGTGTGAAACATTTGAGCGCCTCTGAGTACCCTAAATTATAATACTGCCTATCCTGATCAGTCTAAGGTCACTATTAGTTTATTTACACAGTAAATTGACAGTAGATTGGAACGAGAGATCTTTCCCTTTATTTACTATTCCAACAGCCCAAGAGTGGCTGATATATTTTACTACAGGGAGATTATTTTGTTCATTGGATTGCATATATTTATATATACAGCAATGTTCCTACTATCCCATAGTTCCCTTTCCCCTGCTTTACCAAATTTATATTCCTACTATGCACCAGGGGAATTTCCTATATCTAATAAAAACAAAAGAGGTTCAAATTTGGGACCCCCGAGTGGTCTCTCACTGTTAAGAATTACCTGCTATAACTTCACAATTTCTATTTTACTGAGGGGTCCAAGAGTGGTCTCATAAGTCATTCTGCAGGTATACAACTAGACAGGCAAATAATGTAAAGCCTAAATTTACGACTTAGCATATACGCATGTAATGTACACATTTTCTAACATGTTTAGGCTATATACTTTTGAAGTTATATGGATGTGTATTATCTGTTTTATTTTTACTGCCACTTATCACTTGTATGTCTTGAATTGATCCTCTAATAAAATAATAATAATAAAAAAAATATCCAAACTCCCCCCACCATTTACCTTATTTGGAGGAGACAATCTTGGTTTTAGACCACAAACAAGATTAACCCCAGCTATAATATTAGTATAAAATATTTTTGTTTTGCTGTTGTTATCTGATAAATCCAATTAGGAACTGATGTGTAGCATAGTTAGCCTTGATAAGAAAGTAGAGTCCAATTAAATTCTGGGAATTAAAATTTGCTGAATCTCCAGAGCTAAATTACATGAACATGGGGCACAATAAATAATGAAAGCATCAGTGCACCAGTGCATATGATATTGAAATATCTCACCTGCGTTAACTAGTGCTCATATTACAAGTTGAAAGTGAACACAAATGTGACAGCACAATCACATTTTACGCTCATCGGGTTAGCGAGACTAAAGACCTTGCATAAAGGGCAAGGGAATTAAAAAAAAAGTTGCACAACATAAATACATTAAAATAAAAAGTTACACTCATATATACACTATTTGATAAAAAAATGCTCACAAAAATATTTAAAAAATGAAGTTTGGGGGCGGAGCCTGGCCACGCAGGGTGATAGCTGCTTGATTCCCGGCTCTTAAGCCCCACACCTGATGCTTAACTGAATATTAGGGTCAATAGTTAGGCAAACAGTCTAAAAATGTGGATTGAGATCCAATAACCCATGCTGCAAGAATTTGATGAAGCCCAAGAGCACCAAACACGAACCTCCGCTACACAGCCGAACGGCTACTAAAGGAGCAGACACCTTCAGCACTAACGGTAATCTGGGACCAGTATACCGCGAGGCAACTCCCGGGTACACGTGTGACAGGCTTATAATGTAGTTGGAGCTTATGTACACATAACAGACACATCAAAGGCCTGCAAGAGATCACTTGGCATAGATAGGAAGTTTGACTTCTATCAGATGAGGTAGAGGATCTGCAAAGATAAATATTGCAATACTTTGACAATATAAAGGCCCCTGTCTCCAACAACCAATTTTGACAATACGTATGCTCAGGGCTGTTAGCAAAAATTGTATTGAGAAGGAAAGATATTAATAAAAACTTATACCATTCCCATGACGGGTGAGCAGTCACAGTACCTTTACAACATTGTCTATCTTTAGGGGGAATTATAAAACAAAATTCCTGTCTGCCCTAGGAATAACTGAAACATGTCCAATAGGAAAAATAACAAGACGGACAAAGGCCCTAGAAGTGCAAACCTCACTTATTACCTCAGACTGGCAACGCCAAGCACCGAAGGAATGGGCACAGATTCGCCTCCCCCTACCTCATTGGCAACTACCACAGTCTCTGTGCCAGATTTACAGCATCAAGAATACCTAACTAGAGAAGACCTAAATGTTATATCCTCAAAAGATGATATTATACCGTATTAACTGAAATGAGAACGCTTTTTGGGGATTTGAAAAAAGACCTAAACCAAGTCAGCCAACAGGTCCAGACGCTTGAAAATAAGCATGAGACCCTACAGAAACAAGTGAGAACCAACTCCCAACATATACAAGACCATGAAGAAAATATTCAATTCTTGTTGTCTAGGATAGAGGACTTTGACAACAGGGAAGGAGGAACAACATCCCGATAAGGGGGGGTCCCAGAGACCATTATAAATACATCCCTGGAGGGCTACTTACAAAACCTGTTTAGAACTCTAAAAGGAACACCAAACTCAGTAGACGTTCCGATAGAAAGAGCTCATCGGGCCCTAAGACCAAGGCCCTCTCCTAAAGCTCCCCCAAGGGATATAATAATTAAATTTCTCAGTTACAAGGACAAAGACATAATTACCCAAAAGGCAAGAAGTATAAAAAATGTGACACATGCGTGCATACCCCTACAGATTTTCTTGGATTTAAACTAAATCACCCTACAAAAGAGGAGGGACCTTAAATACATCACCACAGAGCTCCAAGCGCACAAAATTCAATATAAATGGGGCTTTCCGGTGTGCATTATAGCTACCCGTAATGGAACACAGGCGATGTACAGGATGCCAATGGACCTGCCCGAATTCTGTAAAGTACTGGCGATCGACATCCAATCACCCAACAAAGCGACAACTTCCCAGCAAGAACAGGATACACTGGAAAGCATTTCCGCTAAGTAAACATTAAAAAAGCATGCAAGAATCTTTATACCTACAGATGCGGGTCATGGGATCCCTCAGGAAGAATCTGATAAGTATAGACTATATAATTATGTATCCTCATACATGTATGATGCCATATGTTGTCCTTGACACACAAATATGTTATCGCTAACTGTACATACAATACCCAATTGCTGTCTCACTGTCTTATCCATATAGCAGGGTATTTCTAGCATAGGGTATATGGATACATATATATTAATCAGGAAACTGACATTTATAACAACAACCCTAATATGGCCCGAGACGCCTATTACACATACCACTACACTTAAGGGGAAAAATAAATTACATACCTTTACCAATTGGCAACTGCACACGGCTGTAGAGGTGGGAAAAGTAACAGGCAATGTAGACACACAGTATCTATATACACTCTCACGTTAGCTAGAACACAGTGGTAATTCCTAAGAAGCACTTGTTCATGTCTAGAATGAGTATAACCAAGCTGCAAGTTATCAGCTTATGTTTACAGTGCAGTTTTCTGGACGGGAAATGTCTATGTACCGTTGCCCTATGTGAGACATAATGACTCATCTTCTAAGGTTTATGTTTAACAACATGTTAAGAAAAGTTTGTATAACGTACAGATTTATGTTGCTGATAAGTATAGACTATTTTATAATGTAGCACTGTACATGTGTAATGCTGTATGTTGCCCTTGACACACAAATATATCATCGCTAGCTGTACATAAAATACCCAATTGTCCTTCCACCGACTTATTTATATAATAGAGCATCTGCAAAATCTGTTGGCGCTCTACAAATAACCGATAATAATAATAATCTCTAATACAGAGTATATAGATGCACAGGTACCGGTAAGGAGAAATGACATTAATAACATTTACCCTACTAAGGCCTGGGGTGACTACTAAACATACCACTATTCTTATTGGGGAAAATAAAGCCATACATCTTTATCAACTGATAATCGTACACAACTGTAAAGGTGGGAAAAGTAACAGGCAATGTGGTTACACAGTGTCAATATATGCTCTCACGTTAGTCAGGACACAGTGGTATTCTTTATGTATCACTTGTTTATGTTCCGTTGAGAATAATCAAGTTGCAAGTTATCAGATTATGTTTACAATGCAGTTTTCTGGGCGGGACACGTCCACATATTGTTGCCCCATTTGAGACAAATTGTCTCATTTTCTAAGGTTTATATTTAATAACATGTTAAGAAAAGTTTGTATAACATACAGATTTATGCTGAATGTATAAGCCTGTAATATATCCTAGGCTCCTGATTGGTGCGCATGATGATTTCGTATCTGACTAGATGTTTTCACTTGAGGATAAATCCACGTAGACTAATGTTACCTGACTGGCTCAGGTGTAGATGATCCTAATGATTAATAATACATCATACTAACTTAATCGGGTGTGGGGATACTGAACCAACACTTTCTTGTTCTTTTCTTTTTTCTCTTTCACTTGCTATAGCCAAAATAGGTTGCATTACTGCCTGTTCTCACTAAACTCTCCTTTACGCAAACTATACTAACTATCTCTACCACGTCCAGACTTATTGGCGGAGCAATAGCTGAATTGTTCCAAAAGGTTCCTAACCACTAATAAGCATCTGGGCTTGCTTTTGCCAATTTCTATCCCTCTTGTTCACCCCCACTTTCTCTTTCCAAACTCTTTGATATACTACTTTCTAAGCTCCTCTAATCTCCTAGTCCCCCTTTATATACATCCCCCTTCCTCCCTCCCTTTTTTTTTCTTTCTCCCCTCCAACATTTATATACCTACTTACCAAAATGACCACACATAAAGTACATAACTTGACAGTGATGACATTAAACACTAAGGGCCTCAATATCCCAGAGAAAAGGTCACACTTACTAAGAGACATTACTAGACTGCACTGTGACATAATATTTATTCAAGAAACTCATTTTAAGAGAGGCAATGAACCAAAATGGGCCAACCCTAAAATTTTCAACATCTTTGTTTGCATCTGGTAACACAAAAAAGAACGGGGTGGGAATATTAATCAAACACTCCTCTCCCTTTTCTTTAATACACATAGAAAAAGACCCAGAGGGAAGGTACCTAATAGTAGTGGGTACCTTACATAACAGAATGGTCACTCTGGTTAATACTTACTTCCCTAACCAACATCAAAACAAATTCATGACCACTATGACAAACAGAATCCTGGAACTACGGAAAGGAGCGCTGATTCTCAGCGGAGACTTTAATCTCCTCCTAGACCCTCAATTGGCCATATCCAGGGCAATAGCCTCTACCCTGAAGAAAATTGTTAAACAGTGCAACTCTTGACTTGAGGAACTAGCAGTCCACGATACGTGGTGATTCCAATACCCAACGCAACAAGACTACACTTTTTTCTCTCACCCTCACGACCTATACACTAGAATTGATTATATTTTCACTGATCAATCCACATTAGCATTGGTCACAAATATCCAAATACTTCCCATGACTTGGTAAGACCATGCCCCAGTAATATGCAAACCGAAATGGCCTACCATACCAGAACATCCCTTTATTTGGAGACTTGATGACTTCATGTTTAACAATCAGGCAATTAGAGCACAAATAGAAACCTGTCAGGGTTTTTTCCCTGTTGTGTTTGCCATGTGCTGCTGGCAGCCATTTTACTCACCTCTCTTCCTGACTATGGTGCATTGTGGGGGATGCTGCTCAATTCCTGCACTTCCTTTTATGGCCAGACTGGTGTGCATCATCCATGCGAGACAGGATGCAGTCTCAGAATTGTGATGTTATCACTTATTATTTAAAGGGCCTCTGTTCAGTATACTTTGCCTTTGCGTTGTCTCAGACCTGTTTGTGAGAGTTCCTGTGTATTACCTGGCTGCCTGACGTCCTTCCTGGTTCCTGATCCCTGGCTTGTTCCTGACTCTGCTGTTTTCCTTGTTCCTGATTCCGGCTCATCTGACTATTCGCTTTGGCTCCTGACTCGGCTCGTCTGACTACCAGCTCTGGTTTTGATTCCTGGCTTGTTATTTGACTTGTGGACTTTTTATTATTTTTTGCTATTAATAAAGGTGTGATTATTTTTGCACTTCTCGTCTCAGTCTGATTCCTGGCACCCTGACATTACGCAAAGTCCATGAATCCTGATGGTGCTAATAATCCACCTTTACCTGCCATCATTTCCAGGATCGATGTACAGGATCACCGCTTGGATCAATTTGCACTAGCACTGCAAACTCTGCTGACTCGCACTGCACATTTGGACTAAAGTGTCCCGCAAGTTATGGCTGCTCCTGTTTCTGCTGCTGCACCTATGCCTACCAGCAGCATGTCCGGTTCTGCACCTCTACCTCAGCGATATGGAGGCGATCCTATTCCGTGCAGAGCGTTTTTGAACCAGGTGGGCATTTACTTTGAGATGTTACCTCAGGCGTTTCCCTCTGACAGAGCTAAGGTGGGATTTCTCATCTCGTTATTCTCTGACACAGCTCTTGCCTGGGCTAATCCCTTGTGGGAGACTAATAAACCTGTGATTTCTAATTACCCTGAATTTGTGGCCTCCTTTCTAAGGGTATTTGATGTTCCAGCTCGCTCCTCCTCTGCTGCTAAACGACTCATGTCCATTTAGCAAGGTACAAGATCTGTTGCTCAGTATGCTATTGAGTTCCGTACGCTTGCCACAGAGGTAGGTTAGAACAATGAAGCCCTTGTTGCCGCCTTCTTTCATGGGCTCTCTGATGCGATTAAAGATGAAGTTGCTGCCAGAGATTTAGCAGAGGATCTCGAGGCATTGGTGTCTTTTTTTATCCTAATTGACATCAGACTCAGAGAGAGGCCCTCTTTCAAGGAGCACTTGCGGAAGCCTCCTGTTCTGTTGTCTCCAACGTGTTCATTCCCACCCATGCCTCCCTCTCCTCCCATGCCTCCTGGTCCCGAGTCACCAGGTACTGCTGAGCCGATTCAGCTGGGATTCACGCGTCTCTCCACGGTGGAGAGGGCCTTTAGGAGGAGGGAGGGGCTCTGCCTCTATTGTGGGTTACAGGGCCACCTTTTGAAGTCTTGTCCTACACAGCCGGGAGACGCTCACAACTAAGGTCCTGTCGGGGGCAGACCTTGGGTGGTTTATACTCGTCCCCAGAACCGCTTAAGGAGAAACCTTTGGTCATGGTTGTCCTTTCCTGGGTGGACTCCTCCATAGTCACCCAGGCTCTTGTTGACTCTGGTGCTGCGGGCTATTTCATTGACAGTGCTTTTGTATCAAAGCACTCCATTCCTGTTTTGCCTCGGTCCGTTCCGCTTGCTATTGAGGCCATTGATGGCAGGCCCCTTCAGCCCGCACTCGTTACTCACGAAACTGCTCTGTTGTCCATGGCTGTTGGGGCTCTCCATTTTTAAACCCTCCAGTTCCAGGTGATAAACTCTCCGCATTTTCTGGTAGTTCTGGGTTATCCCTGGCTCCAAAAGCATAATCCCAGTCTTGACTGGTGCAGGTCCGAAATTTTGTCGTGGTCCCCGCAATGTATTTCCACTTGTCTTCGGAAACCAGTTAAAGTCTTGTGCACTTCTTCGGTTTCTCAATTGCCAGAGGAGTACCGAGAGTTCCTAGACGTGTTTGACAAGGTGCGTGCCGGTACTTTGCCTCCTCACCGGTCTTACGATTGTGCCATAGACCTGCAACCCGGAGCCATTCCTCCTTGGGGCCGTGTGTACCCACTGTCTGTTGCAGAGAATTGTGCTATGGAGGAGTATGTTGCCAATGCTCTGTCATGGGGGATCATCCACAAATCCTGCTCTCCTGCAGGGGCTGTTTTCTTCTTTGGGAAGAAAAAGGGTGGCAAGTTAAGACCATGTATCGATTATAGGGATCTTAATCGTCTTACCATTAAGAATGCTTACCCTATTCCGCTTATTACGGAACTCTTTGACCGCCTCAAGGGAGCTACGGTCTTTACTAAACTTGATTTGAGAGGAACGTACAATCTTGTTAGGATTAAGGAGGGTCACGAATGGAAAACAGCATTTAACACCAGGAGCAGGCATTATGAGTATCTTGTAATGCCCTTTGGCCTATGTAATGCTCCTGCTGTTTTTCAGGAATTTATTAATGATGTCCTACGAGATATGTTGCAACAGTGTGTTGTGGTGTACTTAGACTACATCCTCATACATTCACCCACACTTGAGGCTCATCGTTCTGATGTTACACGGGTTCTTCAGAGACTACATGAGAACGGCCTGTTTTGTAAACTTGAGAAATGTGAGTTCCATCAGACTCAAGTAACCTTCCTAGGTTATGTTATCTCCGTTGCAGGGTTCTCCATGGATCCTGACAAGTTAACTGCAGTTCTGCAGTGGCCTCGCCCAGTTGGTCTTCGGTCTATTCAACGTTTTTTGGGGTTCGCCAATTACTATAGAAAGTTTATTAAAAACTTTTCTTCCTTGGTCAAACCTATCACAGACATGACCCGTAAAGAGAATGATCCACTCCATTGGTAACCTACTGCCATTAAGGCCTTTGATAGTCTTAAGACTGCTTTTGCTGCCGCTCCAGTTCTGGCTCATTCTAACCCTGTCCTGCCTTTCATTCTTGAGGTTGATGCGTCTGAGACTGGAGTAGGTGCCCTCTTGTCTCAATGTCCTACGCCTGATGGTTCCTTGCATCCGTGTGGTTTCTTCTCTAAGAAATTGTCTCCAGCGGAGTGCAATTATGAAATTGGCGACAGGGAATTACTGGCCATAATTTTGGCACTTAAGGAATGGAGGCATCTTCTCGAGGGTACTAGCGTGCCAGTGCTCATTCTTACTGACCACAAGAATTTAACTTATCTATCTGAAGCAAAACGTTTGTCGCCTCGACAGGCCAGATGGGCGCTATTTGTGTCTCGGTTTAATTATGTGGTCTCCTACCTGCCTGGTAGTAAGAATGTTCGGGCTGATGCCCTCTCTCGACAATTTTCGCCTCTGTCCAAAGAGGAGTCTGTACCTACTCCTGTTATACCTCCTGACCATATTTTGGCTACCATACGTACTAAATTGACTTCTCCCTTGGGGGAGGAGATCCTGGCTGCACAAACCAATGCACCTAGTGGTAAGTGTTTTGTTCCTGAGAATCTTCGAACTAAACTTTTGCACACTTACCACTATCCTAAAGCCGCAGGTCAACCAGGCAAGAACCAAATGATTTGGTCTGTCACTCGACAATTCTGGTGGCCAGGTCTTCGTTCTGATATTGCTGCGTATGTTGCCTCCTGCTCAGTTTGTGCCCAGAATAAGACTCCTCGACATCTTCCTGTGGGTCTTTTTCAACCTATTGCTAATGGTGACCATCCTTGGACACATCTTTCCATGGACTTCATTGTCAAGCTCCCTGTTTCCAATGGCAATACTGTTATCCTTATGGTGGTTGACCGTTTTTCTAAATTGTCACATTGCATTCCCTTGATGAAGCTGCCTACCGCTCAGGAGCTTGCTTCAATTTTTGCCCGGGAGGTCTTCCATTTACATGGGTTACCCAAGGAGATAGTGTCGGACCGGGGTAGCCAGTTTGTCTCCAGATTTTGGCGTTCCTTTTGTGCTCAAATGGGGACCCAGCTTTCCTTCTCCTCTGCATATCACCCTCAATCCAATGGGGCTGCGGAACAGTCTAATCAAGCTCTGGAACAGTTCCTCCATTGCTATGTCTCAGATCACCACAATAATTGGTCTGAACTGTTACCTTGGGCAGAGTTTGCTCGTTATAGTGCTATTAATGCTTCCTTCAAGATATCCCCGTTCATGGCGAATTATGGGTTTCAACCATCCTTGTTGCCCAATTCATTCATGTCTCAGGGTATTCCGGCTTTGGAGGAGCATCTCTGGCAACTCCGTTCCACGTGGGTGCAGATTCAGGATTGCCTTCATCGTTCTATGCAGCGCCAAAAGTTCCAGGCTGATCGTAAGCGTCTGCCAGCACCTTCCTACCAGGTTGGTGAGAGAGTTTGGCTGTCCTCCTGCAACTTGAACCTTCGTGTGCCTTCCAATAAATTGGCTCCCCTTTATGTTGGTCCTTTTCGAATACTCCGACGGGTTAATCCTGTGGCCTACGCTCTTGACCTTCCTCCTGCTATGTGCATCTCCAATGTTTTTCATGTCTCCCTCTTGAAACTATTGGTTTGTAATCGGTTTACCACTGTGTTGCCTCATCCCCATCCTATCTTTGTTGACAACCATGAGGAGTATGAGGTCAGCAGCATTATTGACTCTCGTATGTCCAGGGGCCGTGTACAGTATTTGGTTCACTGGAGAGGCTACGGTCCGGAGGAGCGTTCTTGGGTTCCCTCCTCTGATGTTCATGCTCCTGCCCTCCTCCGTGCCTTCCATGCCCGTTTCCCCAATAAGCCTTTTGTCCTCCCGCGGGGGAGGGGTCGTTGAGGGGAGGGTACTGTCAGGGTTTTTTCCTTGTTGTGTTTGCCATGTGCTGCTGGCAGCCATTTTACTCACCTCTCTTCCTGACTATGGTTCATTGTGGGGGATGCTGCTCAATTCCTGCACTTCCTATGGCCAGACTGGTGTGCATCATCCTTGTGAGACAGGATGCAGTCTCAGAATTGTGATGTCATCACTTATTATTTAAAGAGCCTCTGTTCAGTATGCTTTGCCTTTGCGTTGTCTCAGACCTGTTTGTGAGAGTTCCTGTGTATTACCTGGCTGTCTGACGTCCTTCCTGGTTCCTGATCCCTGGCTTGTTCCTGACTCTGCTGTTTTCCTTGTTCCTGATTCTGGCTCGTCTGACTATTTGCTTTGGCTCCTGACTTGGCTCGTCTGACTACCAGCTCTGGTTTGGATTCCTGGCTTGTTATTTGACTTGTGGACTTTTTATTATTTTTTGCTATTAATAAAGGTGTGATTATTTTTGCACTTCTCGTCTCAGTCTGATTCCTGGCAACCTGACAAAACCACACTATCAGATTATTTCACACTTAATGAGGTAGATGAAACACCAGAACACATTGTATGGGAAGCCCACAAGTGTGTATTGCTCGTCAAACTCATTAAACAAAAAGCCTCCTTATCTAAACAAACCAGAATCAAATATACATCCCTGCTATCCAAAATACATGACTTAGAAATCAAACATAAAAAAAAAACCTACAGACTCCTCAATCAAACTAGAGCTCAAACAAGCTAGACTGGAAATACAAGATTTGCATTCAATAGAATACCAAAAAACAGCTCTAAAAATCCAGCAGAAATACTTTGAATTTGGGGATAAACCCGGGAAATTATTGGCGAGAACCTTAAAAAGAAAACAATAAAAATCACATATTCATTCTATCTTTAACCGACATAATCACACATGTTCAGATAGCCCGGCTATAGCAGAAATACTACGTACATATTATCACAATTTATATAATTTGCAGAATCCCAAAGATACCTCATCGGGCTGTGATAAACATGCGTCTCTCTCAGATATCAAATCATATTTAGATTCTATAACACTCCCATCTCTGTCGCAAGAGGATGTTGCAGAGCTTGAAGCTCCCATCTTAATGGAAGAAGTAATCCGCACCATAGACAATTTACAGACAGATAAAAGCCTAGGCCCAGATGGCTTCAGTGCCAAATATTACAAGCTATTTAAAACAATCTTTTCACCCTGTTAAGCCTCTTTGTTTAACACAATGGATGACTCAAAGAGCGTCCCACCCTCCATGCTACTAGCTCCCATTACTACTTTTCCAAAACCTGGTAAGCCAGCAAATCATCCCGAAAACTTTAGACCTATTTCACTCCTTAACGTGGACATAACATTTTTTGCTAAAATCCTCTCAACCAGATTAAATAAATTCTTGCCAAATTAAATATCCCCTTGATTAAATAAATTCTTGCCAAATTTAATATCCCCTGATCAGGAAGGATTTGTCCCTGGATGAGAGGCCAGGGACAACACCATAAAAGCCAATCTCCTTGTGAATTACGCACAGTGCAACAAAATTCCGAATATACTCGTTTCCACGGACGCAGAGAAAGC
This sequence comes from Bombina bombina, assembly GCF_027579735.1. Lineage (NCBI taxonomy): Eukaryota > Metazoa > Chordata > Amphibia > Anura > Bombinatoridae > Bombina > Bombina bombina. Next base: position 79,555,926 of record NC_069499.1, read on the forward strand.
CTTCGCCTGTGTCGGCTGGACCTTTCTTAGGGCCGTCCTGTCGAAGATGAATTTCGGACAACATTTTATTCACAGGGTTTTTTCTCTTTATTCCAAACCCTCTGCACAGGTCAAAATAAATAATATCCTGTCAAGCCTCTTCTGTATTACTAATGGTACCCAACAGGGCTGCCCATTGTCACCATTGTTATTTGCTCTTACAATAGAGGTGTTAGCGCAGAAAATAAGAGACAACAGGAAAATTGCAGGAATCAAAATAGGGGAGCAGGAACATAAGTTGTCCCTATATGTGGACGATGTTCTGTTATCTATCACAAACCCGTTAAGCTCCCGAAGACCCTAAGGGAATTTGAGGAATATGGTAGGATATAAAATTTTCATCTAAACCAAACCAAATCAGAAATTCTGAACATAGATCTCCCCCAAACAGAATTATGCCAACTGCCAAATGTGTGCCAGTTGCAGGTCCAAACTCGTACACTTAAAATATCTAGGCGTAAACCTTACACCAAAGGTGGATGCCCTCTTTGACACTAACTACACACGTTTACATTCTTTGGTCACCAGTGACCTTTCCTCATGGAAGAACAAGAAAGTCTCCTGGTTGGGAAGAATTGGAATAGTTAAAATGAATATCCTTCCCTGTGTCCTGTACTATTTACAGACCCTCCCGATCCCTTTCCCAACACATTTTTTACAAAAATTGCACGGAACAATGGAAGAGTTTATTTGGGGTGGGATTAAACCGCGTATTGCAAGGCACACACTTTACCAATCAAAAGAAAGGGGTGGACTGGGAGTCCCTAACCTCTTAGTATATAAAAAGGCTATTAACCTCCAACACCAAGTAGAATGAAGCAATAATTCAAAACAGACATGGGTCCAGATAGGAAGGACAATAATAGAAACACAAAACTTGGGCTCCTTGAGCTGGATCTCCACTAAAACTAGACCCAAACTAATTAATTGTTACCCATTTATATGGGAATTCTTTTTACAGTGGGACAAAACATTGGTGGAATATCCCTATGTATCCTCAAACCCTTCCCCACTTGCCCCTTTTGTGAACAATCCAGATATCCCATTCACAAACACACATCAGGTTAACCTAGATAAAACACAACTGGACCAAATAGTCTTTCACAGATAATTGTCAGATGGAAAAATTAAGAAGAGAGAGGATCTCGAACGCGCAAACCTCAGACTCTCCTGGTACTTCCACATGCAATTACAGCCCTTTCTTATGACACACAAAAAACGGAAGGCATAACTAGACAGCTAACACTTTGTTTACTGCACCGTACACCAAAACACCTCATCTCTATTATGTACCCCCTGCTGATATCACACAAAGAGACACCTATGCCTAGCTACACCAGACAATGGAATCAAGAACTTGCACCCCCTCCTAAAGATAAGGAATGGCAGAAAATATTTCATAATCACATAAAAGCCTCAGTTTCAGCTAGAATCCTCAAGTCTAACTACAAATATTTATCTTGGTGGTGTCTCACACCAGACAAAATAAAAAAGATATACAAGCAGACGGATGGGAGGTGCTGGAGAGGATGCGGAGAACAGGGCACTCTTCTTCACATCTGGTGGTCTTGCGGGCTTATAGAACCTTTCTGGCAGGCAGCTTTAGACATAATAGATTGCAAACTAAATATCACTCTAGTTAGAACACCTGGCCTTCTGCTTTTCCATGGTCTGCCTAAACTAACAGACAAACCCACAAGACACCTTTTTTACATAATGCTTAATAGCGCTAAATCTCTTATTCCCAAAAAATGGAAATCCATCAGTGTCCCCACGATCGCTGAATGGACAGATCAAATTGACAGGTGTCTGCAGCTGGAGAGATATCGATATATGTGGGATGACAAAATAGAAATTCACGAATACATGTTAGAAATTTGGAAACCCCCGGACACATAGAACTATAAATTCAACAAACTCCCACTGTCAATACGAGGCCAACTTACACCCTTGAACCCCCTCCCCCTTACTCTGACAAATGAATAGCTACAAATCAACACCCCCTACCCCTACTCAGAATACCAATATACACAACTCCTTCCCCCCCTTTTTTCTCTCTCTCCTTCCCCCTTCCTGTCAGCTGTATTTCTTTCTTCTTCACTTCCTACTTCCCTTTACCCTTATTATTGTTCTAAATACCTGTTGTTCATTCACAGTTCAATGCACGTCAGGTTATGTGCATATTGTTTGGTGTACGTTCCAACACCTATATAAGAATGACTACTATAGTTATTAAGTCACTGCTTATAAGTTAAGGTTCTCATGTTTACTCATACATCCATAAACTGGCGATATTACTGAAAAGGACTATATTGGAGAGGTCTAGAGATTTGCAATACTGTCTAGAGAACTCACTGTTTACAACAAATGTGTTTCTAGAACCACAAAAGAACTACATCTTCAGATGAACTGATATACGATCCCTGGATTAAGTGCCTCTATGACCTAAAATAGTATAAGATAATTGAGACCCTTGTATTGTATTGTACAAGTTCTTTGTGATTACATCTTCTTTTTTCATGTATTGTTTTATGATAACTAAATAAAGCTTTTGAAAAAAAAAAAATAATAATAATAATAATAATAATAATAATAATAATAATATAAAGTTAGAAGGAATAAAGGGTATATGGTATAAAGTGTTTGAATGGAAAGAGCTAATATATATATATATATATATATATATATATATACATGTCTAAATATATGTATGTATGTATACAGTATGCCTTAATTAATCTCTAAAAGGGATTGTACAGATTACAGGAGTACAAGAAGAGTTGGAATATTTTAATAACGCCATTCTAGATGCAATTGAACACTGCATTTGGTTTGTTTGTACAAGTAAAATAAAAACAATATGGTTTCCAAGGAAAGAAGCACATACAGTAAAGACAACAAAGACAGTCTATAAAAAATTCAAACTAACTGGCTCAGAAGACGATAGGGAAAAATGGAGAACCCAACACAAGACGACATGCAGAAAAGAAAATAGGACAATCTGTAAAAAATGGTGACAAAACCGTCATTAAATATATCAGAGAAAGAGAAAAGCTAACAGTTGGATAGTAAGACTCAAGAATGATGATAGAGTAGTGGAAGCAGATAAACAAATAGAAAACTGTCTAAATGATTACTATTGTTCAGTCTTTTCAACAGATTGTAAAGATAGTGAAATTCTATTAAGGGATGTTAATTTAAAGAATGTGAGTAGTACTTTTTTCCAGAGTAAGAGGTTTCAATGGCTTTATCAAAAATAAAACTAAATAAGTCTGTATGTCCACATAATATTCATCCAAGGGTTCTAAGAGAACCTCTATCCGTGATAGCTACTTTATAAGGTGATTTATTAATTATTCACTGTTGTTCCTGGAGACTGGAAAATTGCCAATGTAGTACCTCTTCATAAAAAGGGTAGTAACTATAGGCCAGTCAATTTGACCTCAATTGCAGGGAAATGAATGTAAACTCTTTTAAAGGAATGACTTGTATCTTTCCTTCAGACAAACAACTAAAAAGACAAAGGACAGCATGGTTTCACTGCTGGAAGATCATGTCAGACTAATCTAATTTATTTCTTTGACCATGTAACTAAATTAATAGACCAAGGAGGATCGGTAGATGTTGCATATCTAAACTTTAGCAAAGCTTTTGACACCGCCCCACACAACAAACTTATTCACAAAATGTGAAACCCAAATTTTTTCTTTCATGATTCAGATAGAGAATACAATTTTAAACAACTTTCTAATTTACTTCTATTATCTAATTTGTTTCATTCTCTTGGTTTCATTTGTTGAAGGAGCAGCAATGCACTACTGGTTTTAAACTGAACACATGGGTGAGCCAATGACAATCTGTATAAATATGCAGCAACCAATCAGCAGCTAGAAACTAGATTCTTTGATGCTCCTGAGCTTTCCTAGATAACATTTCAGCAAAGGATAACAAGGAAAGGAAGCAAATTAAATAAAAGTAGTAAATTGGAAAGTTGTTTAATATTGTATTCTCTATCTGAATCGTGAAAGGCATTTTTGGGGTTTAATGTCCCTTTAAGGATAGAAGGCAAAGGGTTTCAATTAATGGAGTACATTTAAATGAAGGGTCAGTTACTAGTGGTGTTCTCCAAGGATCAGTTCTTGGCCAGTATTCTTTAACATGTTATCAGTTATATTGAAAGTGGGCTTAAAGGGATACAAAACCCACATTTTTTCTTTTATGATTCAGATAGAGCATGCACTTTTAAGCAACTTTCACATTTTCTCCTATTATAAATTTGTCTTCGTTCTCTTGCTATCTTTATTTAAAAAGCAGGCATTTAAAGCTTAAGAGCTGGCCCATTTTAGGTTCAGCACCCTGGATAGCGCTTGCTTATTGGTGGCTACATTTTGCCACCAAAAAGTAAGCATAACCCAGGTTCTGAACCAAAAATGGTATGGCTCCTATGCTTTACATTCCTGCTTTTTAAATAAGGTTAGCAAGAGAACAAAGAAAAGTTGATAATAGGAGTAAATTAGAAAGTTTCTTAAAACTGCATGCTCTATCTGAATCATTAAAGAAATAAATTTGGGTTTGGTATCCCTTTAGTTTAGGATTCCTAACTAGTTATCGCAGGAGGGAACGACCACTATACTAGAGAAAGTATTAAAAAAAAAAAAAACATTATAGAAAAAAAAAGTGTTTAATAGGTAATGTCAGACAGTTGTCAGTACCTAAGATGGTGGATACTATTTAGAAGGGGGAGGGTTAGAGAGCTGTTTGGTAGGGATCAGGGAGTGTGGAGGGTAAGGGGGATCCCTCACTGTAGTAAATTAGAAAAAAAAATGATTTAAATCTATTTATTGGCAGACTGCCTGCCAGTACTTAAGATAATGGTGACTAGTGGGGGGTAGGGGAGGAAAGAGAGCTGTTTGGGAGGGATCAGGTAGGGATCAGGGGTGGGAAGTGTCAGGTAGGAGGATAATCTCTACACTAATGCTAAAATCAATCTTACCTGCCGGGAATAATAGAAGTGTGGAGCGCAGCTGCAATTAGCGGCCTTCTAATTACAGAAAAACAATGACAAAGTCATATATGTCTGCTATTTCGGATCAAAGGAGATCCCAGAGAAGCTTTTACAATCATTTGTGTCATGATTGCACAAATGGTATGTAAATAATTTCATTGACGACCCCAACGTTTGTGAAAAAGTTAACGATTTTTTATATATGATTGCATTTGGCGGTGGTATAGTGGCATGAAATATACCAAAAATGGGTCTGGATCAATACCTTGGGTTGTCTACTTTAAAAAAAATAAAATGTTTTTGACAGGTAAATAAAAAAAACAAGGCACTGTTTCTGTTTAAATGGAGTGATAGCAAAAATGCTAAAAATTATCTGAGTTCTTCTCTGAAATTCCCGGTAGTGAAGGGGTTAAATATTGAACTGTGTAAAAAAAAAAAAGGCTGGGGGAATCCCTGCAAAATATTTACTTTAACATTTGCAAAGTTCAGAGATTGGAAACTTTATTGACTATTTTATATTCGTCCCTAATTATCTTGAGCATTAGCACCTAGTAGCACCTATTACTTTATAAAAATGAAAGTAAATTAGACATAATATTTATTTCTTCATTGTATAAACAACTAACACAATTAAAATACTATTCTCAGGCTAGTCTTAACAAATGCTAGATAGAATGATGCATTAAAAGTAAAGATTAGTCTGAGAATAACGTAGATGTATTTTTTAAAGTTTCATAAACTGTTTAAATAGTGACAAAATAAGTATAAAGTTTTAGTGTCTATAAATCAATAGGAGCTGCCATGTTGTAACTTAGGTAACCTTCTCTGCTGTGGCCAATTAGGGACAGTTATAAATGGGTCCCTAGAATGTGCAGCCAATTGCTGTGTGGAATATAATAGTGTTCTTCACTTCCATTTTGTAACAGGGACTTAAATGCTCACAATTGTCAAAATAAATAATGAAAGTATATTGCATTTTTTTAAATATATATATACAATTTATCTTTAATTTTTTTACCATCTCAAAGTGTTAAATGTCCCTTTAATTATGAAAACAATTTATCTAGCATTTACTTTGTATCTAATGTCCATTGAAACCCATTGGCTGCATGAAAGAGCTTCATAACTATTTGGTGAAATCCTTTCTGGCAGCCAGGGGTGTTAAAAATGCATGGTGGAAAATATGAGACTTCCATATCCCTTTAAATGTGTAGAGCACCATCAGTTAAATATATATGTCATAATCTTTTCATGTAGGAGTGACAGAAATTGAATGAACCTAAAGTAATAACTTCCGCCTCAGAACACAGCTGTTATGTTTAAGTAATAAAATATCTAGACGTACAGTTTACCATTTCAAGCAAGTACATATATTTGACTAGTGCAACTCACAGATCTGTGTGCACTGAACATTATTAGAGGCAGTTCCCATAATGGGATGCCAAAGTGATTGTAAGGCAGAATAGAAGCCCAAGCTCTGATTTACCTGGTCTCCCACGACAACAGACTTAATGGCAGCCAAAGAGATAGAGATGCAGCTGAGCGTGACACCAACATCAAAGTAGGAATGCCACACCTTGATCCAGGCTTCAGCTTACCTGCCGGGGCAAAGGTATTAGTGTGACCACCCTGGAATTCAAAGGAGCAGGAGAAAGAAAGAAAAAAAAGACCAGAACTTAAAAAAAAAATAAAATAAATAAAAGTCTAGACACTGTAAAATTTGCCACGCTGACCTAATTATAAGGATTTTAATGGTTATTTTTCTCTCTCCTCCAAAAAAAATAAAAAAAATAAGAGAGCTGGTACATTCTTAATAGCAGCACACCTGATTATATATAAAAAAAAAAAAAACAGTATGATTCATATAGATTCAGATAATGCAATTTTAAACAACTTCCCAATGTACTTATATTATCTAATTTGCTTTGTTCTCTTGATATCCTTTATTGAAAAACATATCTAGGTAGGCTCAGGAGCAGCAGTGGTCTACTTTGAGGTAGTTGCTGATTGGTGGCTGCACAGATATGCCTTTTGCTCATTGGATTTCCTAATGTGTTCAGCAAGATCCCAATAGTGTATTTCTGCTCCTTCTTCCAAGAGAAT
>NC_069499.1:79565572-79603072 GCF_027579735.1 Bombina bombina
TAATGAGAACACTTTCCCTTTAATTAGTGCGTGGTCAACATTTGAAAGGTGATTAAAGCTATCCTTCGTGAAATGTGGTTATAGATTTAATGCAAACCTGCCCTTTCTTGTGGTTTTATCGCAGCAATTAAATCTGTCTTGCTCCCAGACTGTGTGGCATGAGGGATTTCACAATCCAAATGTGTTTTTGTCCTTCTAGCAAAGTTAAATTTAGGGATAATTTAATTAATTAAATAAAACATTTTTCTGAACGGTTTTACTAAGGTTAAGAATGTAAAACTGTACATCTAAAAAAAATTTTAGTTTTGTTTTTTTATAAGACTATAAGTGGATTCTTCTCCACACAACAGTGTCTGCTACAGCCTCATAACTGTGCAAGTATTGACTATCAACAAACTTAAAGGGACACTGAACCCTATTTTTTTCTTTCATGATTCAGATAGAGCATGCAATTTTAAGCAACTTTCTAATTTACTCCTTTTATCAATTTTTCTTCAATCTCTTGCTATCTTTATTTTAAAAGCAGGAATGTAAATCTTAGCAGCCAGCCCATTTTAGGTTCAGCACCATGGATAGCATTTGCTTATTGGAGGCTTATATTTTCCCACCAATAAGCAAGCATAACCCAGGTTCTCAACCAAAAATGGTCCGGCTCCTATGTATCACATTCCTGCTTTTTAAGTAAAGATAGCAAGAGAACGAAGAAATATTGATGATAGGAGTAAATTAAAAAAAAAAAAGTACAGGGAAAGCAAGCAAAATATAAACACAAATGCATTGCAAACTGTTTTAATTCTGCATAATTGCAACATTTTGGGCTAGATTACAAGTGGAGTGCAATAAATAATCAGTCATTACAAGTGGCTGGTTATTGCTACCGCAAGCTCGCGGTAGCAATTAGCAATAATACAATTAACCAGAGATCTATATATCTATATATTTGTTATCTATCTATGGCTCTGGGCTGGTGAGATTCTATAAGAATGCTCGCCAGTCCTTCTATTTCCCTGGTGGAATTATATAAACCCTTTGTACCCTGAAAACAGAGCGTCTCACTAAGGTGGGTATTGCATTTTTGTATGGGAAAGATAATAAAATATAGAATTTTAAAAATCTTACAAAACAAATAAATGAACCATTCACACAAATATGCAGAGAAAAATTGTATTGTTAAGGTAAATCACCAAAAATTGTGTAAAATTTGTATGTAAATTAGGCAAGAATAAATTGTATTAACTATGTGTAATGTAAATCATAATTTAAGTACAGTAGATGTGCAAAAAAAACAAAATGATCAAACTCAAATTATTCTGAAAGGAAAATCTATGCATACGAAAATTACAGCAAAGTTAAAGGGACATGAAAACCCAATATTTTTCTTTAATGATTTAGGTAGAACATACAATTAAAAACAACTTGCAAGATTACTTCTATTATCAAAATTCTTTCATTCTCTTGGTATCATTTGTTGAAGGAGCAGCAATGCACTACTGGCTTCTAACTGAACACATGGTGAGCCAATGACAATCAGTATATTTATGCAGCCACCAATCAGCAGCTAGAACCTAGGTTATTTGCTGCTCCTGAGCTTCCCTAGATAAACCTTTCAGCAAAGGATAACAAGAGAAGGAAGCAAATTAAATAATAGAAGTAAACTGGAAAGTTGTTTAAAATTGTATGTTCTCTGTATATCATGAGTATCTAAATATGACTTGACTGTCCCTTTAAGTTACAGTGCACTGAAAACAATGCAATTTGATTTGTATTAAGTTTAATATTCAAGTTTTAAAACAAGCTGGTTTCCCCATCATTGCAAACTTTTCCATAGCAGAGAGCTTTCATTATTTAGATTACTTAGAAACACCAGCGAAAACCAGCGAAAACTAAGCGCTTATTTTTAAAAAGTCAAAGCTTTATTTCAAAGATTAAAACATGCTTAAAATCCAAAGGTTTCAATCACAGCTCATCCCTTAAGCTGTCTTACGCGTTTCGGCCCCCCTGGCCTTATTCATAGACAGCTTTCATTATTTGTACGGGAGACATCTCGCCACTCGCAGGGACCGCCCCTTTATTTTTATACAATCCCATGAGGGCTGTCCCGGAGAGTTTTGGAGAGGAAAACCACGTCTTAACCGGCTACGTCTATCTATATATCTATCTATGTCTTATCTATATATTTATCTATGTATTTATGTCTAATCTATCTATCATCTATCTATGTCTAATCTATCTATAATCTATCTATCATCTCTTTCTTTTTAATATATCTATATTTCTATAGATTGTATAGTACATTATAGTATAATATCGGATAGATAAATAGATAGATAAATAGATAGATAGATTAGACTGGCATTAATCAATAAATAGATAGATGTTTCTATGTTTTACAATCACATTATTTGCTAGAGGCTTTGTAAGCGTTAATGTGAACTAAGCAATTTTTATTAATAAAAGCCAACTCCTCCACAATTTTTTTTATTTTACAAAAAATCTTGATTTTATCTTTAAAATAAGATAAATGAGTACATAATTAATGAGATAGATTTTTTTGAAAAAAGAGAAACTCCTGCCAAATTAGTAGCTGCTTAGAGGTACCTAACTTTGCAAGAGCAGCCCTGTATGTGAACTACACCCAAGATGAATGATATCCCATCATTAGGCTGCTGTGCAGTAGTCAACTTTTCAAAGTGAATTGTTAAAAGGTAATTCTTCTGAACTATTTCAGGCTGTTACAGCAGACCTTGCCAAAACAGTTTTTTAATCTAAACAGACACTTAAATATTTCCAATTTATTCCTTGTCATAGCTGGAAATCTTGCCAGTTTCAGTTGTTTGTCTTACGTGATCTATATTCCAAAGGTAGGATTTATGACATAGATTTTAAAGGGATACTAAACCCAATTTTTTTATTTCATGATTCAGATAGTGCATGCTATTTTAAGCAACTTTCTGATTTACTCCTATTATCAATTTTTCTTCATTCTCTTGCTATCTTTATTTAAAAAGCAGGAAGTAAGCTTAGGAGCCGGCCCATTTTTGGTTCAGAACCTGGGTTACACTTGCTTATTGGTTGGCTGAATGTTGCCACCAATAAGCAAGTGCTATCTAGGGTGCTGACCCTAAAATGGGCCGGCTTCAAAGCTTTACATTCCTGCTTTTTCAATGAAGATATCAAGAGAATGAAGAAAAATTGATAATAGGAGTAATTAAAAAGTTGCTTAAAATTGCATTCTCTATCTGAATCAAGAAAGAAAAAATTTGGGTTTATTATCCCTTTAACCTCTTAGCTGCCACAACCATTTTGTAGGTAACGTATACCATCAAGTAAAGTTTTAAAAGTAAATAAAACACGTGTGCAAGGGCGCAACTACATCATTTTTAGAGATGTGTAAATTTGACTGAATTTATGCCAATTCATCCGATACACAAACTACTAAATATATTGTAGGAGAAAATGTACGGACTAAGTTGATTCGTTTGTGTCATTTGGTACCAAAAAAGATGCATAAAGGGGCAGGAAAAGGGTGAAGAAGCTATAAATTTGGCTAGTCAGCTACTTTGTTTGTAATTAAGGGGATCTAACAGCTATCAGTCATATAGGTCTAGATTACGAATGGAGCGCTAACAGTTACACATGAGTGATAAGGGGTTTATCGTGGCTGTTTCTGCGCTTAGAGTTTTTCGTTCGTATTACAAGTTAAAAGTAAACGTGATCACTTGAGCGCAATTGAAGTTAACGCACATCGGGTTAGCACAACCTGAGAGCTCTGGTTAACTGTTTTGCAAAACAAAAAGTCTCACAAAACACATAAAAAATGCATTACAAAGTACACTTACACTTATAATAACACCATCTAAAAAAAACTCTCAAAAAAATACTGCAGAAAAAGTTATATCGGCTCAAAAATATGAGGTGTTAGAAAAAAAAGTCAAAGGGCTTTAACATAGAGATACATACATATACATCTCTAAAGATGTATATGAATGTATATATATATATATATACACAATGGGCCCGAATCAATATATACGGTGCAGGTTTCAGCGTAAGCGCAGAAACCTGTGCCACCTGTAATTTCACCTTGCACATCAGGGTATTACATATACGGCGCTGGCATTTCCTAAGTGGCGTAAGTCGGATAAACTGGTGACGTTCAGAAATGTGCGCAAATACACATATCTGTCGTCGCCAGTGACTTACGGCACTTTAGAAACTGCCGGCGCCTAATAAAAGTAAAGAAAATAACAAATCTCCCATAAAAGTCTAACACGCCTCCCAAATATAAGCCCGACACGTAAAACCCCTATATCCGCAATCCCCCCTCTCACTACTAATAATAAATGTATTAACCCCTAGACCGACAACCCCCCACAATGCAATATGCCTATTTAAACTATTAACCCCTATATCCGCCATCAAACCCACACCGCAAGTAATAACTAAATTATTAACCCCTAAATCCGCCAACCCCAACATCGCAAACTACCTATTAAAAATATTAACCCTTAATCAGCCATTAAAACACAACAAAATAAACCTAACCCCTAACCTAACACCCCCTAAATGAACTAAAATTACCTGATTTACAAAATACTAAAGTTACTCTTAATTACAAAAAACTAACTACTTTAAAAATAAAAATAAACTATGTATAAATTAAAGGAGCAGTCTAATGAAAATTCTGGAGTAGACTGTCCCTTTAAACTAGAATTACAGAAAATAAAAAAATCTAAGGTTACAGAAAATAATAAAGAAAATTACAAAATTACACCTAATCCCTATGAAAATAAAAAAGCCCCCCCAAAATAAAAACACCCCCTAATCTAATAAACTACCAGTAGCCCTTAAAAGGGCTTTTTGCAGGGCATTGCCCCAAGATAATCAGCTCTTTTGCCAAAAAAAATACACAAAGCCCCCCTAACAGTAAAACCCCCCACCCACCAAACCCCCCCAAGAAAACTAACACTAAAAACCCTAAACTACCCATTGCCCTGAAAAGGGCATTTGTTGGGCATTGCCCTTAAAAGGGCATTTACCTCTATTGCTGCCCACCCTATCTAAATAAAATAAACCCCCCACAAACCCCTTAAAAAACCCTAAGTCTAACCCCCAAGTGGTCCTCACCTGTCCTGAAGACCAGCGGAGAAGGTCCTGTTCCAGGCGGCGAAGTCTTCTTCCAAGCGGCGACCTCTTCTTTCTTCTTCCAGGAACCAGCCGGCGCGGAGAGGAGTGCGGAGTTGAAGACCGATGACCACGGAGCTGAAGACTGGCGACTCTGGAACTGAAGACCGGCGGCTCTGGAAGTGAAGACCGGCGACTGTGGAACTGAAGACCGGCGACTCTGGAAGTGAAGCCATGGAGGGTGGAGGATCCTCTTCATACGATCTCCGCCGTACACTGAATAGGAATTCAAGGTACGCGATTACAAATGGCGTCCCTTGAATTCCTATTGGCTGATTTGAGTCTTCAAATTTAAATCAGCCAATCGGATGAGAGCTACTGAAATTCTATTGGCTGATTTGAATAGCCAATAGAATTTCATTAGCTCTTATCCTATTGGCTGATTTGAACAGCCAATAGGATTTCAGTAGCTCTCATCCGATTGGCTGATTTGAATTTGAAGACTCAAATCAGCCAACAGGAATTCAAGGGACGCCAAGTAGTGAGTGTACAGCCTGTATAACAGTGTAAATTTGTTGCCCCCTCAAAATAATTCAACACACAGCCATTAATGTCTAAACCATTGGCAACAAAAGTGAGTACACCCCTAAGTGGAAATGTCCAAATTGGGCCCAAAGTGTCAATATTTTGTGTGGCCACCATTATTTTCCAGTACTGACTTAACCCTCTTAGGCATGGAGTTCACCAGAAATTCACAAGTTGCCACTGGAGTCTTCTTCTACTCCTCCATGACGACATCACGGAGCTGGCGGATGTTAGAGACCTTGCGCTCCCCCACCTTCTATTTTAGGATGCCCCACAGATGCTCAATAGGGTTTAGGTCTGGAGACATGCTTGGCCAGTCCATCATCTTTACCCTCAGCTTTTTTAGCAAGGCACTGGTCGTTTTGGAGGTGTGTTTGGGGTCGTTATCATGTTGGAATATTGCCCTGCGGCCCAGTCTCCGAAGGGAGGGGTTCATGCTCTGCTTCAGTATGTCACATTACATGTTGGCATTCACGGGTCCCTCAATGAACTGTAGCTCCCCAGTGCCTGCAGCACTCTTGCAGGCTCAGACCATGACACTCCCACCACCATGCTTGACTGTAGGCAAGACACACTTGTCTTTGTACTCCTCACCTGGTTGCCGCAACACATGCTTGACACCATCTGAACCAAATAAGTTTATCTTGGTCTCATCGGACCACAGGACATGGTACCAGTAATCCATGTCCTTAGTCTGCTTGTCTTCAGCAAACTGTTTGCGGGCTTTCTTGTGCATCATCTTTAGAAGGGGCTTCCTTCTGGGATGACAGCAATGCAGACCAATTTGATGCAGTGTGCAGCGTATGATCTGAGCACTGACAGGCTGACCCCCTACCCCTTCAACCTCTGCAGCAATGCTGGCAGCATTCATACCTATATTTCCCAAAGACAACCTCTGGCTATGACGCTGAGCACATGCACTCAACCTCTTTGGTCGACCATGGCAAGGCCTGTTCTGATTGGAACCTGTCCTGTGAAACCACTGTATGGTCTTGTCCACCATGCTGGAGCTCAGTCTTAGGGTCTTGGCTTATATGTGTGTACATATGTATGTATTTATATTTATTTACAGACATATATACACATATAAAATGTAACTACGGTATATTGTATTTACTGTAAACATGTCACATTCCAATGTTCTTTACATATCAGAATATGTTCTATTTATTTTTAAGTAAATATTCCTATATATATCTATTTATATCTATACCTAGATATAATCATCTACATATATAGGTATAGTTATACATAGTACCAAAATACCATCAAATATATTTAGAAATATGTATTCATGAATAAATAGAACATATTATTCTATGTAAACAACATTAAAATGTGAAATATTAATATTTTCTTGTCGGGATAGTGCACTTGTGTTATAATCCAAGTAGATTATTTTCTGAAAAAAGGAGATGCAGACAACTCAGCTGCTGAACAAACTCAGGCTGAAGTAAAAAAGGTATGTAACAGTAGCTTTTAACCATAAACCACAACTTAGGTCATAGTATTTAAGCACTGTGTTTATTTTAATAAAGGATTTGCTAAACAAATGAGTAAAAGTCTTAATTCTCAATGCAATTGTTTAAACCCTTTATATAACATAACAAAACTGAGTACCCTGATATAGTAAAAATAAATATGCATAATAGAAAAAGTAAGAGCTCTAATGTGATGCAAAATAATCCTTAATAGAATAAACAAAGTTATGCACAAAAAAATACCTTTGAGTAGAATATCACTGAGTTTACAGGTCCGTTATCACAGCAAGTAGAACTTAAGAAAAAATGAGAGAGCAGGGATTACTCTCAAAGTTTGCAGAGCAGGAGTGAGCAGGAAGTGTGTTCACAGAGCTGAAGGAGAGAAGCCACACCCGGCTGCAGCTGATGATGTCAGAAGTGTCTCAGTAGAAGGCCTGTCAGATTTCACAGCACATCAGAGCAATAGAAGACTGAGGAATTCAAAATAACAAGCAATGACAGGAAGACACAGGTCAGTATTTATAGGGTGTCAGAATGAGCAGCCATAAGGGGTGGTAATATGACATACCCCCCCCCCCTCAAGGAACAACCTCCGGTTGAGAAGAAGAAGGTCGATCCGGGTGACGGCGGTGAAAAAGTGACACCAACCGAGGAGCATGCAAGTTCGTGGCAGGCTCCCAAGAGTCATCAGCAGGGGTAAACCCCTTCCATCTTATGAGATATTGCAGAACCCCACCTACTCTTCTAGAGTCCAAAACAGTTTGAATCTCATATTCAACCTCAGGTTGTACAATGGTCGAAGTCGATGCAGGAGAAGATGTGTCCAAATGTAATGTGTCAGGTTTCACCAATGGCACGTGAAAGGTGGGATGAATTTTAAAATGTGCAGGCAAGTCCAAAGTAACTGTATTCGGGTTCTTTAATGCTGTAATAGCGTATGGACCTATAAACAGTGGACTTAGTTTCCTTGAAGGAGCGGATAAGCGTAAGTGTTTGGTGGACAACCAGACCTTTTGTCCAACCTTATACACAGGTGAAGGCCTTTTTCTTAAATCCTAATAACGTTTATGAGAATTTTGAGCTACTTCAATATTATCCTTGATAATAGCAAACTTCTCCGAAATAGAATTGAGAGTATCATTCACAGCTGGACAGGTGCTAGTCATATCAGAGAATACATGAAATGAAGGATGAATGCCATAGTTAATAAAGAATGGTGTTTGTTGGGTGGAGGTATTCATAGTGTTATTGTATGAAAATTCCGCAAGAGGTAAATAAGTTGACCAATCTTGCTGTTGGGAAGAACAGAAACACCGGAGGTACTGTTCGAGCCACTGGTTAGTGCGCTCCGTCTGTCCATTTGTTTGTGGGTGGTAAGAAGTACTGAGCCTCTGTTGAATATGAAGTGTAGAACATAATTCCCTCCAAAATCTGGAAGTAAATTGTGATCCCCTGTCTGAAACAATAGATGTTGGTAAACCATGCAACTTGATCACTTCTTTTATCAAAAGATCACTAGTTTGTTTTGCTGTGGGTAAAGAGATGCAAGGAATGAAATGAGCCATCTTGGAAAATTGATCCACTACTACTAAAATGGTAGTGTAATTGGAAGATTTGGGTAAATCCACAATATAGTCCATTGAAATGTTTGACCATGGTTTACTGGGCACAGGGAGAGATAACAGCAATCCATAAGGTTTGCCTCTTGAGTATTTTGATGTTGCGCAGGTGGTACAAGTAGAGAAGTAAGTTTTAACATCCTTATTACAAGTAGGCCACCAAAAAGATCTCTTTAGTAGAGATAATGTCTTATTCACTCCTAAATGACCTGCTAAAGTGGAATCATGTACCATCTGGAGAACAGTGGGTCTACAAGATTTTGGAATATTTATCTGGTTGTTATATAAAAGAATACCATTAGAATCTTGATGCAACAGATGCATTGGTTTCTCTGTGTCACTACGTTGTAACTGTTTTAAAGAAGTAGGTGTAAGTTGTAGAATACCTAAGAAACAATCTTCTGGAATGATATGTTGATGTGGTGGTGCGTAGCTGGGTTTATCAGGCAACCTGGATAGGGCATCTGCTTTACCATTATTTCTTCCCGGTCTATAGCAAATAACAAAGTTAAACCGTGAGAAGAAAATACTCCACCTCACCTGACGGGCAGACAGTGTTTTACAAATTTGCAAATATTGCAAATTTCTATGATCAGAATAGATTAAAACTGGTTCAGTAGTACCCTCTAGTAAATGCCTCCATTGTTCAAAGGAGTCTTTTATAGATAGGAGTTCTTTTTCGCCTACTGAATAATTCATCTCCGCAGCTGAAAGAACTCTAGAAAAAAATGCCACAGGATGAAGTACTTGGGTAGTGGAATTTTTTTGTGACAATACAGCTCCTAATGCATATTCTGATGCATCTACCTCCAAAGTAAATTGCAACAATGGGTCTGGGTATTGCAAAATAGGGCCAGAAGTGAAGCTAGATTTTAGGAATTCAAAAGCGCTTTGAGCTTCTGAATGCCATTTGAAAGTGTTTTGTACTTTAGTGAGATTAGTCAAAGGTTTTGCAATGTCAGCAAATTTATTAATAAACTTGCGGTAGTAATTAGCAAAACCTAGGAAACGTTGTAATTGTTTCCTAGTCCGAGGTTGTGGCCAATCTTGAATAATTTTCACCTTATTCTGATCCATCTTAATACCAGATGGTGAAATTTGATAGCCTAGGAAGGTAATCTCTGATGAGTTAAAAATACATTTTTCTAATTTGGCAAACAAATGATGAGCTCTTAAACGGGATAAAACTGAACAAACATGTTTTATGTGTTCATCCAAGTTCTTAGAAAAGATCAGAATATCATCCAAATATATGATGATGTAAGTGTCTAATATATCTCTAAAAATATCATTTATGAAATTTTTAAATGTGGCTGGGGCGTTACATAGCCCGAATGGCATGACTTGATATTCAAAGAGACCGTAACGGGTCCTAAAAGCTGTCAGCCATTCATCTCCCTCTTTCATTCTGATCAGGTTATATGCACCACGTAAATCAAGCTTTGTATATATGGTGGCGCCTTGCAATCGTTCTATAATCTCTGGAATGAGAGGTAATGGGTAACGATTCTTTTTGGTACATTTATTCAGTTGACGATAATCAATTATTAGACGTAATTAATTATCCTTATTACGTACAAAAAACATTCCAGCACCTGCTGGTGAGGTAGATGGCCTAATAAAACCTTTTTTTAAGTTATCATCGATATACTCTTTAATATGGTTTAATTCAGATTTAGATAAAGGATAAATTCTCCCTATAGGTACTGTGCTACCAGGTAATAACTCAATTGGACAGTCATACTGTCTATGCGGAGGTAATACCTGACTTTCTTTTACATCAAAAACATCACTAAAATCCGAATAGTGAGATGGTAATGAGAGTGAGGATGTATGTAGTATGTGATGATTTTGTAAACAGGTATTTTTACAATAACCAGAATCAAGTTTTATAGATAATGTTTGCCAATCAAAGATAGGGTTATGTTTTACTAACCAGTTCATACCTATGACAACTGGAAACAGAGGTGAGGGTATTATGTCAAAAGACATGTATTCAACATGTGTCTGATTGCAAGTCACCAGTAGAGGTATAGTCTCATGTGTAACTGGACCAGTACTAATTGTGTTACCATCTATGACACGTATAGAAACAAGTTTTTCTTTTGCTATATGTGGTATTTTATTTTTTTCAATTAAACTTATGTCTATATAACAACCAGTTGCCCCAGTATCCACGATGGCCTCAATATTCAGTCGTCTTTGATCCCACTGCAAAGATAGAGGTAGTTTTATAAACATCTGATCTGAAAGAGAAGTACAGACAGTAGTGTTAGTAGTGATGGTTTTACCTGACTTCTGTTTTAGAAGATTAGGGCAGTCTCTCAGAATATGTTCTTTAGAACCACAATACATGCAGAGATGATTCAATCTCCTTCTATTCTTCTCCTCTTGAGTTAGGGGTCCACGTAATACCCCTAAATCCATAGGTGTTTCAGTAGATGTGGCTGGAGCAGGGTTAGGAATACTGTTGTATCTTTTGCTAGATGACTCATAAGAAAGTTTCTCAACCCTTCTTTCCCTATATCTCCTATCTAATTTTATTGCTAAATCATATAGGGCATCTAAGGATACAGGTAAGTCTAATCTAGCAAGTTCATCTTTTAGGGATTCATTTAAGCCCAAGCTAAATTGATTTCTTAAAGAAACTTCGTTCCATTCAGAATCCCTGGCATACCGTTTGAACTCAGTAATAAAGTCCTCCACAGGTCTTTTAGCTTGTTTTAAATTTCTTAGGGCTTTTTCAGCTGTTGCCTGTCTATAAGGATCCTCATACAATGCTGACAATGCATCAAAAAAGACCTAAAAATTATTTAGCATTGTATCTTGTGATTCAAAATAACTATCAGTCCACGCACGGGGTTCTCCCCTTAAATAAGTTATGATAGTTAAAACCTTCTGTTTGTCAGTACTATATGTTTTTGGTTTTAGGGAAAAAAGGAGTAGACAGGCGTTTTTAAACTCCCTATACTTTGATCTATCACCAGTAAAAATTTCAGGGTGTAACACCTGTGGTTCAGGTGTAGTAGCTGACATTTTAACTGCAATTTCCTGAGAAATAAAGGCTCTTAGATTTTGTATATCTAATTGAGTCTCTCTGAGACCTTGGCTTATATTATCAACTCTTTGGGATAATGTATAAACTGCTTGAGCGAGTTCAGCTGGGTCCACTTGCATTTTTTAGGCTTGTTATTATGTAATAATCCAAGTAGATTATTTTCTGAAAAAAGGAGATGCAGACAACTCAGCTGCTGAACAAACTCAGGCTGAAGTAAAAAAGGTGTGTAACAGCAGCTTTTAACCATAAACCACAACTTAGGTCATAGTATTTAAGCACTGTGTTTATTTTAATAAAGGATTTGCTAAACAAATGAGTAAAAGTCTTAATTCTCAATGCAATTGTTTAAACCCTTTATATAACATAACAAAACTGAGTACCCTGATATAGTAAAAATAAATATGCATAATAGAAAAAGTAAGAGCTCTAATGTGATGCAAAATAATCCTTAATAGAATAAACAAAGTTATGCACAAAAAAATACCTTTGAGTAGAATATCACTGAGTTTACAGGTCCGTTATCACAGCAAGTAGAACTTAAGAAAAAATGAGAGAGCAGGGATTACTCTCAAAGTTTGCAGAGCAGGAGTGAGCAGGAAGTGTGTTCACAGAGCTGAAGGAGAGAAGCCACACCCGGCTGCAGCTGAAGATGTCAGAAGTGTCTCAGTAGAAGGCCTGTCAGATTTCACAGCACATCAGAGCAATAGAAGACTGAGGAATTCAAAATAACAAGCAATGACAGGAAGACACAGGTCAGTATTTATAGGGTGTCAGAATGAGCAGCCATAAGGGGTGGTAATATGACAACTTGAGAATAAGCGATTGGTTTTGCACGTGAGTCGGGTGGTTTTTTTCACTTTTTTTGTTCCATTGACTTCTATGGCTGATGCGCAATATTGTAAGTACGGCTTTTTATGTGCATCGGGTTAGCGTGCGAGCGAAAAGAGTTTACTTTCAACTTGTAATACGAAACGCAACATGATGTGCACAAAAAGTTTACTTCTAGCGTAGTTAATTAATGCTTGTGCTGGGTGTTAAATAACGCTCCCCTTATAATATGGCCCTTAGAAGGAAAAGCATAATGGGTAAAGTTCCTACCAAATATTTGAAGAGCTGGCGAGTAGGGGAGAGAGAGAGAACATAGGGTGCATAAATGAGTGCCCGCCAGGGAAGACAGACTTCATTAGGAAAACAACATTCTAATTTGCATGCAAAGTGTTTAGTGAACAGGTAACACTTAAAGCCACACCCACACCACACCCCCTCCAAAACTGTCATTGGAGTGGCTGGGAAAATTAAATGCAATCACAAATAAACGCATTTTATTATCAGAACATTCCTTTAAACTTTGTCCATGTTTCCATATTCACTTTATTCATTTGAGAAATGTTTTATTTTTATTGCATGAAGCATAAATATTCAGTTCCTTACAACAAATTATAGATCAGCAGATCAGTTTCTGGCACCTAAACAATTTGTAAACACTGCGATGCATGAAAACTAAACCATTTTCTGTAGACACAGCAGAGCTTTCTCTTATAGCTAACCGTATGTCATAAACAATAGCTGAGCAATATTACATAAATTAAACAAGACAGGCTATGAAATTGTATACGGTGTGCTTATCTTTATTAATAGGTTTAAACTTTATACAACTGGCAAACCATATAAGATGATTATTTTCTATTATTTTCAATTATTATTTTTGTTTTTACTGATTAGAAAAAGACCGATAGGAGTTAACAAGAAATGACATTGCAATGCAGGTTTAGCTGTGGAATTATAAAATTCAAGATACTAAGCTCACTATAGCTGCGCTCACTGCATCCTTTCCCACTTGTCATATTTAATAAGCAGACTATCATATCATCTGATTCCCATGTGAAAAACCAAGATTCCTAACTCTGAACATTTGGGAACCATGACAAAAATCATATCAGTCAGGCAATCCTTTGACTTGAGCGACCTTGTCCTTTGAACCAGTCCAATTTGATTAAATCCTCAGAGGGTCAAGATACACCTGCTTACAGGATTTTGCCTTTTTAGCCTTGAGCACTGAGAGGTTATGAAGGACACAGAAATAAGACTAAACTTACTGTCTTTTCTCTGTCCTTAACAAGGCAGTAAAAGGTTTTGTTTTTTTAACTTGCATATGCTATAACTGTACAGAAATTGTAATAATTTTAAAGAGACAAGAAAGTCAAAATTAAACTTGCATGATTCAAACAGAGCATGTCATTTTAAGACACTTTTAATGGGGCGATTTATCAAACTCTATCTTCGGCAGTCTTTCGCCTGCCTACGACTGCGCAAGCGAACCTGCACGCCGTATTTGACAAGCTGCTTCCCTGCCCTTTGGCCATCTCTTAGGTGGCGAATTTCAATCTCCCCAGTCTAGTCTGACCGGGGAGATTGACAGCTCCTGACCGCGCGTGGTTGGCTGTGTGCGGGCAGGGGGTGGGATTGCACGCAAGTGCAAAATAGCGCTTGTGTGCAATGCTGAATTCTGCCTGGCGAGCTGCGGCAGACAGGGGCATGTATGTGCACCCCTGTCAGCCTCAGCTTGATAAATCACCCCTAAAATCCCTTCTATTTTCAAATGTGCTTCGATCTCTTGGTATCCCTTGTTTAAAAAGAATGCTCACATATCCTACAGTGTGGGAGCTAGCTGCTGATTGGTGCTGCACATATTTGTCTCTTGTGATTGGCTAGCTAGATGTGTTCATCTAGCTACCAGTAGTGCAACGCTGTTCATTCAGCAAAGGATAACAAGAGAATGAAGAAAATTTGATAATGGAAGTAAATTGGAAAGTTGTTTAAAATTGTATGTTCTATCCAAATCACGAAAGAAGATTTTGGGGTTTCCTATCCCTTTAATCTTTCTATGCTTATGGATTATAAAGTGCATCTACCAAAGAGTTGTAACAAACGGTTCTTGGACAAGTCTTTTAACTCCCAGGGACAGTGGGGGGAAACATACATATATTCATCAAAATTACAATAAATGTGTCTCTATAAACATACTTATAGGGACAGTGTACTGTAAAATTGGGTTCTCCTTAATTTCCTTCACGATGCAGATAGAGCAAACATTTTTAAACAACTTTCTAATTTACTTCTATTGTTATTCTCTTGGTATCCTTTGTTGAATGAGCAACAATACACTACTGGGATTGGTAAACCAATCACAAGTGGCATACATGTGCAGTCACCAATCAACAGCTTCCACCTCTTGAGTCTACCTAGGTATTCTTTTCAACAAAGGATTCCAAGACAACTAAGCAAATTGGATACTAGAAAATGGAAATTTGTTTAAAAGGGTATGCTCTGTCTAAATCATGGAGGGAAATTTTGGGGTTTCATGTCCTTCTAGTTCCAGCGACTTGTTATACCAGCTGGAGAGTATAAATGTATGGCAGATTGCTCTTTGGGTTTACTTTTCTATATGAAATAGCTGCTTTGCTAGTTAATTTTGATGGGCTGAGGTTTTTGGGAGAGCAGACACCCTTACCTTATTTTTATTTCTATAAAAAAATACCGTTCTTATATCTGTCTGTTTACACATACTTCAGTACGTGGAGAGAGCCATTGAAAATGAAGATTTAAATACCTACCTCTCTAATCATACACTGCTTACACAGCTTTTCTAAAACTAGTAGTTAAAGTGAAGGTAAACTTTGGTGAATGAAAGTCCGTTTTTTAAAAATACTATTAAACACAGGGGCACTTTCATTCATCAAAGTTTACAAAGCAGCCGTTTTGTTAAAAAAATTACCTTTTTTTCTTTTCACTGCTACAGCAGCTTCCCCCACCTAGAGATCCTCTATTCACACGTCAGCAATGACTAATCCGGCTTCCTCCAATCACAGCTTTCCCCCCAGGGTAGTCATTGCCTGAGGCCATGCTGTGATTGGAGGAAGCCAGATTTTTTAAAAAAATGGCTGCTTTGTAAACTTTGATGAATGAAAGTGCCCCTGTTTTTAATAGTATTTTTTAAAAACATGCTTTCATTCACCAAATTTTACCTTCACTTTAAATACTGAAATTTTCAGTATAGGTGGGGCTATAACAGGCAAAATCGTTTATTTAAAATGACAAAATAACAGTAAAGGAGTTGGTTGACACCCCCTGCTAGCGGCAAATCTGCAAGGGGCGGCGTTGCACCAGCTGGTGCAATGCTGAATGCGGAGAGCGTATTGCTCTCCACATTCAGCGATGTCTGTGGGACATGATCTGCTGATCGGATCATGTTGAACAGGCATTTAATAAATAGGCCCCATTGGCTGTATACTCTAGTGACCTATTTGTAACTGTCCCTAATTGCTCACTGTAGGGAAGGTAACCTAAGTTACAACATGGCAGCTCCCATTGTTTTATAGATATTAAAAGTTCAAACTTATTTTGTCAATTTTAAAAAATGTAATGAAACTTTTAAAAATATATCTACGTGTTATTCTCAGAATAATCTTTTCTTTGAATGCATCAGTCTGTCTTGCATTTATCCCTTTAAAGGGACATGAAATTAAATTTTCACAGTCCAGATAGAGCATGGTTCTTCAAACTTTTTTTCCCAAGACCAAGTGCCTTTGCAACCCTATTTTTGTGCTTGGTCTGAAAATATATAAGATATCTGACATTTTTGGCAAAGTGACTAAAATATGTCTGTGTATTTTATTTCTAATTGTACTCAAGCTTGAAAGTGTTGTAAAAGGTAATAACACACACAGCCCTCTAATAGAAAACACGCACCACACTCATATAACACACACACTCATATAACACACACTATCATACAACACACCCTACACACACTCCTGTATAACACACACTCTCATTCAACACACACACAGTCATACAACACACACACCACACACGCTATCATAAAACACATACACACACCAAACACATTGTTATACAACACACATCCCTCATATAACACACCACACACTCTCATACAACACACACACTACACACACTCTCCTACAACACACACATATCACACACACTCTCCTATAACACAAACATACCACATACACTCTCCTACAACACAAACATACCACACACACTCTCCTATAACTCAAACATACCACATACACTCTCCGACAACACACACATACCACACACACTCTCCTATAACACAAACATACCACATACACTCTCCTACAACACAAACATACCACACACACTCTCCTATAACACACACATACCACACACACTCTCCTATAACACAAACATACCACATATACTCTCCTACAACACAAACATACCACACACACTCTCCTATAACACAAACATACCACACACACTCTCCGACAACACAAACACAATTCGTGACCCAGTAAACATGGTGTTGTGACCCAGTAATGGTTCCCGACCCGTGGTTTGAAGAACCATGACATAGAGCATGCAATTTTAATAAAAATGGTCCCATTTACTTCCTTTATCAAATTTTGAATACAAGCCGAGCATGTGCAAGAGTTCACAGCATATACATATATGAGTCTGTTATTGGTTGATGGCTGTCACATGACTGAGCATATGCAAGAGTACACAGTATGGGGCCGATTTATCAAGCTCTGTATGGAGCTTGATGCCCCTGTTTCCGCGCGAGCCTTCAGGCTCGCCGGAAACAGAGGTTATGAAGCAGCGGTCTAAAGAACGCTGCTCGATAACTTGTCCACCGGCTCTGAGGCAGCGGACAGAAATCAACCCGATCGAATCCAATCCGGTTGATTGACACCCCCTGCTAGTGGCCGATTGGCCGCGGATCTACAGGGGGCTGCATTGCACCAGCAGTTCAAAAGAACTGCTGGTGCAATGATTAATGCAGACGGCGTATGCTATCGACATTTATCGATGTGCAGCGGACATGATACACTGCATCGTATCATGTCCGCTTGCACTATTATAAATCTACCCCTATATATGTATATGATTCTGTTATGGACTGATGGGTGTCACATGACTGAGCATGTGCAAGAGTTTTGAGTAAATATATGTATATGTGTCTGTTATAGGCAGATAGCTGTCACATGACTGAGCATGTGTAACAGTTTACAATATATACATATATAAGTCTGTTATTGGCTTAAGGCATAGTTGCCAACATTTCAAAAAAAATTCCAGGGACACTTTGCAGCAGAGCAAGCAAGCGGGTTACTGGAGTATTGACGACCTACTGTTCAACTGCTCCGCCCCCTCAGTTCTGCAATCAAAACACACCCATTTGAAAGTAATAGTATAATTTAGACTTATCCATAGTTTAATATACCGATTACAGGACCAAGCTCTTACACCTACCCAGTCTCTGGAACACATTGTGGGCATATGGTTATTTGTACAACACAGCATCAAAATTAGAAAGACAAATAATATGTGAACCCATTCAATAATAATAACAATATTCCATTAGGAATGAATTATATTTAAATAATACACTCTATCTAATTATCATCTATCTATCTGTATATATATATATATATATATATATATATATATATATATATATATATATATATGTGTGTGTATGTGTGTGTATATATATATATATATATATATATATATATATATATATATATATATATATATATACAAAAACAACAAATGTTGTGCAAAAGAGATTTTCAGGGACATTTCAGGGACAAAAAAAAATCCAGGGACATACAACAAAATCCAGGGACTGTCCCTGGAAATCAGGGACTGTTGGCAACTATGGCTTAAGGCTATCACATGAGTGAACATGTGCAGGAATTCACAATATATACATATATAGGTCTGTTATTGGCTGATGGCTGTCACATGACTGAGCACATGCAAGTCTTCACAGTATATTTGTCTGTTATTGTCGAAACAGCTTTAACATGATACGGGGACAGGGAAATTAAAGGAAACTTTTAAATTTATCAGAAAAAATGGTCCTACAGGGATTGCATTATTAGAGTTTTATATTTTATTTCCTTATATAGACCAACTGTATATAGACATACATGTCCTGTTAGCTACAAAAAAGCTAAACAACTTTAACATAACCTTTTTTTACGCAAAAATATTTTAAGACAGTGATATGTGATATGGGTTGATATGTTTACTGCCCCTTTGCGGATTCTTTTTCATCATAATTAAAAAACTGAAAATATTTTGTGATCTTTTTTCAAGTTTTTGGGCTCAGTGTTTAATACAGTCTTAGATATATATCTGATACTCTTTTCTTCTCTTTAAATAACCTGCCTGCCCCTATAGAGACAGGGAAGATGTAAGAAACGCACTTAGTTACTGTCAAAGCTTGACTGCGTGCAGAGGAATTCTGAAATTCAGCGATGAGTGAGAAAACCAAGTCACATAAGATTTGGAGTAGTTTATTTTTTGACTGACCCTAAAAAAGTGCATTTAAAACCAGATTTAGTTTAAATAAATGAAAATAAAGACACTTTTTTTTAATAAATCAAAATATCTTCCAAATGGCAGCCTAAAATCAAATACTGCCATACTAAAATAA
This sequence comes from Bombina bombina, assembly GCF_027579735.1. NCBI lineage: Eukaryota > Metazoa > Chordata > Amphibia > Anura > Bombinatoridae > Bombina > Bombina bombina. The sequence continues at coordinate 79,584,935 of NC_069499.1, forward strand.
TAGCAATGCTCAGAATGTCTCTAACGTAGGAAAAAGGCCATGAAAAAAACCAACACGTTCTAAAGATTATGGGTTAGATTAGAAGTGGAGCACTAAATTATCGCACGCTCGCAAATGGACAAACTAGCCCGTTTGTGGGTGCACGATAAGTAACCAGCCATTACAAGTCGCTGGTTAGTTTTACCGCAAGTTTGCAGTAGCAATTAGCACTTCTCTGGTTAATTTTATAAATGTCCAGCATTTACATATACTTTATTAAAAATCAAGTGTAATATACTTTATTAAGTAGCATCTTTATTTTTTAATAAAGTAACTGCACTTAGCAGTTTTTTGGGGCTATAGTTGGTGGCTGTAGGGTTTTAGAAAAAACGGCACTGAAAAGTACCTTTATATTACAGTCTATGGGAATTGTGTGTTCCCTGTAATTATATACAGTATGTATATGCTTATATACATATATACAGTATGCATGTGTTAATATGTGTATATACACATATTAACACATAAATATATATGTATATATTCATATACATATATATTTACAATTTGATGCCATCGTTGCAAGACTTAACCCCTTTGTGCGCTAGTTCTCATGCCGTGAGACACTGGAGCCTATGGAAGCGCGCTCTTGTAAGCGCAATGCTTCCCAGCAAGGTTGCGTTTGCACTGTGGCTAACTTGTAATACCAGCCACGCAAATGCAAAAGCGATATTTTGCGCTCCACTTGAAATCTATCGCTTTGTTGGGCTCTAAACTAAGAATGTAATCACCATTAAAAGGGGCTAGATTACAAGTGGAGTGGAGTGGGTGTGTTATAAACAGTGCAGAATATGGCATTACAAATGAATGGTAAAAAACGTTTACCAGATAATCTTAATGCAGATGTATCAAAGAGTCTGACATCATACCTATCAAGGCACCCCCTATAGACGGGACCAGCAAATCCTTACTAATTAAACAAATTACAGGGTAGACAACTCTTTTTTTATATCAAAGGAGTCCTAGAGTTCCCAAATGGAATAGAATATATCAATCTGTAATTGAGATCTATACACATATTTGTCCATCATTCTAAGTTATTTAAGTATATTGAGAATCCTTTTCCAATGAGGAGAAACCTGTTTTTTCAATTCCTAGCATTAGTGTTCTATCCATTAGAATATAAATCAATAGGCATCTTCATGGTTTAAGTACCTTTCTAAGATCTAAATGGAGTAAATCCATTTCTCATGTAAAGTTATGTGGTAAACCCAACAGGGAACAAAGTTTCTAAGTCTTGGACCTAAAAGGATGCAGCACGGGACATGTCTACCTATGAGGGGATTAGGGTGTTTGGAACTCAGAATGCAGGAACAGACACACCGAACAATCAAAGTCTTTTTTAAAAGCTTTACTAGTTGATAAGCAGAAGACAGTTGGTAGTTCAAATTGAAGATCACAGAAACAGCAAGTTTGAACATAGGCCTAATGCAGATAAATAAAGTCTAACACAAAGTTTAGAATACTTAAGTAGGTTGCAGAAACAAAGTCCAATGGGAACTAGTGCTTGAATTGAACAGTAAAGGGTGAGACTGTCACATAATATCTGGTAGGTACAGCTGCAGCTGGTAAGAAGGAAGCAGACACAGTTTTCTCATCAGGCACAGGATACCCAATGGGTACTGTTGGTGAGTCTGTCAAGGGATACCTAATAGGTATAGTAGGCACAGCTGGTTTGAGGAAGGCTGTCACTGGTACAGTAGACACAGGTTGGTAGTTCACATTGAAGATCATAGAAACAGTAAGTTTGATCATAGGCCTAATGCAGATAAATCAAGTCTAACACAAAGTTCAGAATACTTAAGTAGGTTGTAGAAACAAAGTCTAATGGGCACTGGTGCTTGAATTGAACAGTAAAGGGTGAGACTGTCACAGACTATCTGATAGGTACATCAGGCACAGCTGGTAAGAAGGATGCAGACACAGGATTCACAGCAGACATAGGATACCCAGCAGGTACTGTTGGTGAGACTGTCACAGGATACAAGAAAGGTACAGCAGACACAGCTGGTTTGAGGAAGGCTGTCACTGGTATAGTAGAAACAGGTTTTTCAGCAGGCACAGGATATCCATGGAGTACTGTTGGTGAGATTGTCACAGTATTATTATGCCAGATAGGTAAAGCAGACACAGCGTTCCGTGAGATCGGAGGGGCTGGCCCTGGAGCGGAGCTCTCTGGGTAAGTAACTTACACTACCAAATATAATAGACAGGGAAAATTGTATGTAACTTAAAGGGTGCAATGTGGTATCTAGTTAAGAATTTGTAATAGAGTTTATATATGATAACACAATGAACAGCAGCTTTAGTGTACTCAGCTTCTCAACAGCTCTTAATATTCCAATCCATCTCTAAGCTCTATAAAGTCTCATTTTTATTAGGGTCGGGCAATTTAGTTGGTATTTATAATGTGTTGAGTGGAGGTGACCATTTGAGAACTGGAAGTCCATCTGATTTCCCGAGGGGTTTATAGTCCAGGGCAGGAGTTTTCAAAGCTGCCATCAGGCCTCCCTAACTGGCCAGAATTTCAGGATTACCTTGGGTGAGAGCCGGTTAATAACCATGTTTACTAACCAGCTAATTTTTCCACTTGTGCTCCAGTTCAGATATCCTGACCTATTAAGGAAACCTGAGAACAGGTCTGAAATTCCCTGGACTAGAGCAATCTAAAAGGAAACCCCAATCTTTCAATAGAGCTCTGAGACAAAAAATATTTCAAAATGCAGTCTGTTAGGGAAGGCGTATGTTTGTATTAATATTTCATGGGGAAGTGGGGAATTTTCTCTGTAAAAGGCCCTAACAAAATTAATGGGGGTATCTGTCCAGGATCTAATGTGTGTTTCAAGTAAACCATAAAGAAATCCTCAAATAGGATGGATGCGCAGCGAGGATGAGTCTATAGCAAATCTTCTAGGTAAGTATAAGCTGGGAGTCTGTTCTTTTCAACTCTTTTGGCATGGCCAATGGTTATGTTTTGATTCCAATTACTTTTAAGGTACTACTAGCACTGTTTTTTACATTCAGCTAGTCCTATTGCAAAAGAATAGTGATGACCGCAGCAGTGGGCTTTTGTACTCTTCCTCTTTAAATAAGATTTAATTCAGGTGATCTGTACCTCATTAAGTAGAATGGGATGTGTCTGTTCTGGAATTCAGACACAGGAATGGAATGGCTGCCATACATGTTTGAGATGCTGATTTAAGGAAAAATTGGAGTGGTCTTTTAATTTTTTCAAGAGCTCTATATATATGTATGTATGTAAATTAGCCGGTGGCCCAGCACTCCAACCTCTGTGGTGTAACACCAACCTGGGTGCAATCCTCAAAAGACTTATATAAATGTTTATTGTAAAGAAGGGCATTCTCAGGATTTTTGTTTCAACAAATGCTTAAATTTATTCAGAATACATCAGAATTTAAATATATATAATCATAGTCAACATTTCAGCTCTTAGTTGAGCCTTCTTCAAGACAAATATCTTAAATAAGCTATGCAGACGAAAGCAATAGACAGTACCTCATTAAGTAGAATGGGGTGTGCCTGTTCTGGGATTTAGACACAGGAATGGAATGGCTGCCATACATGTTTGAGATGCTGATTTAAGGAAAAATTGGAGTGCTCTCTAAATTTTTTCAAGAGCTCTATATATATGTATGTATGTATGTGTGTATGTGTGCAGTCCTTTAAACTTACTGTATATAATAATACAAAAACATAGTTTAAAAGTCAGTTAAAAACTACTCCATTATTTGATCTTTGGCATAGTGCACCTTTGGTTTAGCATAACTTCTGCTTAGCACTTGAGCAATGGCCAACATTAGCTTTTCAGCGTGCCCCAAAAGAAATATTATGTGAGGGATTTTGCGCACCTGCACTATGTGACATCTTAATCTTTCAACAAAGCATGTAAGACCTATCCTTAATATTGCACATGGCCAACAGGAATAAAATGTTTTGAACCAAGTATTACATTTTACCATTTCTGCTGGATCATGCCATCAGTCTTTGTTGACTTTGCTTTAAGTCCTAATTTTTTTTTGTTACTTATATTGGAGATCTTTTATATAAGCTATTTTGCTAAAATATAAGCCCTCCTTAAAGGAATACTATACTGTAAAATTGGGTTTCCGTTAATGTGTTTCTAATGACTTGGTAAACGAGTAGCAAAACATTTCATGTATAGAAAATAGCTCATTTAGGGGTTTTTGTATTTAAAAAAATATTTTTGCTCATTTAAACCTCAACTCATTGTTCTCAAGAACATGGTCATTTAAATGGACTGAGCCAGCAGGAAAAGCAGACCTCCACGCGGTGTATATATATGACCACTACCAATCAAAATAATTTGGGTTGTTTTAAAAGAGTCCACTGCAGCAGATAAGTCATCCAGCTATGAGTAGGGCCATTAGGCTGAAACACGTCAACTAACCCATGATGTGTGTTTTGTTTGCTAACAACAGCGATACAAGTCTTAACTTTTAAGTTTTAACTGAACTCAATAAAAAGAAAGTTTTAAGGCAACAAGGCTTCTGGTACTATCTTTTTGTGGATGCTCTTTGTCTTATTGCCCTATACATACTACACACAAAGGACAATACTTATAGGTAATGAACTTTTCATTTTCAATTGATAAACCTAGAGGTGCAATTTCTAATACATTTAGGGCTAGATTACAATCAGGGCCTGACTTGGAACCCAGACCGGCCCTTGAAATGTTAGATCGGCCCCGGCCCACCTTCCATTGGGAAAAGTCTTGGTATCCCAGCAGGTCATACCGGCACTGATTATGAGTGGAGCCCTATTTATTGCTCCTACTCGCACATTTACTCCACTAGAAGTATGCTTTTTGCGTCGGGTAGTGTGCGTGTTACCTAAGTTGACCTAACTCATGCAAAAATCCGAACTTGGAATATTGTGACCGGTTAACATATTCCCAATACACTTCAATGGAACTCCAGCGCCAGTGGATGCCAAGCCAGATTTTCTGCACAGCTATTGGCTAAGAGGTGGAAAACGTCACCTCTCAGCCAAATAGCATTCTGGCGTGGGCTGCCTTAGTATTTTATACTTCATGACTGAAAGTCCCCTTTATTTGTTCCAATGGTAAATCCACTTTAATATTGAACAAAAATGCTTTTTCATGTTTTTTTTTAAATGATTTTTTATCAGTGTTTATGAGTGTAACTGTACTCTTGCGTGTATTTATGTTGTGTTTTATGCACCTTTTTATTTTCTTCCCCTACCCTTTATGCAAGCTCTGAAGTCATGCTAATATGTCATGCGTTAAATTTGATTGTGCTCAAGTGAACACATTTACTTTCAACTCGTAATTCACACGCTATTTCCATTGCATGCAAGAGCCCATAAATACCCCATATTGCTCAAGCGTTACATTTAACACACCACTCATAATCCAGCCCTAAATAAGGATAGCAAGAGTGTTCTTTATTGATCATGCAAAGAGACATTACTAGTTTAGATCCATTGACCTTGAGATATAAAAATGTACCAGTTAGCTGATTATTCAAGTGAGCCATTTCAGTCTCCCCCACCAAAAAAAGAGCAAAAATTAGGAATTCACATCATTATTCTGTTCACCAAGAAATCATTATTTTTTTTATTGGCAAACTGTCAATTTTCATCTCAGATGAACGATAAAACCAATGCAAAAATTTGTACAGTACATTAAATATTACAATATTATGTCTAAGCAGGTTCCTGCAATTCATTAGCCTGTACTAACTTCATGCCGTTTTATAATCTCTGTGAATCGCTAATCGTGTTGAACCTCCTAAAGCTTTGAAAATATTGCACACAAATAGCTCTAATCATACATAATAAACTAGCCTAATAAATTGCATCTAATACAAGCTATGCGTACTGGATGCATTCGTTGTATTAAACTAGAAGTTTATTAAGGCTTATAATGACCCTGTATTAATGTAAAGTGGATTGTTTAATAATGTAAATGATAATGTTTTGCAGCAGTATTATAGTTTTTCTGTATTGTTTAAGCTACAATTTACTTTCTGCCCGTTCCTACTTGCAATGCAAATCAATTTGAGTGCAAGATTTTGTGTCTATCTAGAACATTTTTTATACAGATAAAAATGTCTTCCCTTTACATTTCAGGTTTTAACTCCTTATTGACAACTGCCCTTTAAATCTATTTTCAGCTTAGGCAAATTTTTTCTACGTTTGTTTTTTTTGTTATTCATATCTAGAAGAGGACAATTTAAATATATTTTTTAAGTAGATGTTCTAAATAAAGCTATTAATTGTTGCTATGCTTGTGAAGGTGTGTGTCTATAAACCAATAGAAATCAGCCAGTGATAATGGATCCTTAAAGGGACATTTAACACTATATGGTAAAAACCTAATATTAGATTTAATGATGCATTCAAAGGAAAGATTAAAGATTATATTGCAGCCTATGTTTTCTTCTCTGTTGAGGCCACATAAGGACAATTATAAATGGGTCACAGAGTGTGAAACCAATCATTGTGAGAAATATGGCAGTGTGGTGTTTTTGATCCTGCAATTCCACTTCTGACAGGAACTGGACAGCTCCCGATTTTCAGAATTAAATTACACGAATAGGGGATAAAATAAATAATGAAAATATAGTGCATACACTTAAACATATTATATTGCAAGCTCAAAGTGTCCTATGTCCCTTTAACTGTGCATTTCTTATGTCACTATCAACTTAACTTTAAAGGGCATTTCAGTCGTTTTTTTTCTTCATAGTATCAGAAAAAGAACATTTTCATATTTTTAAAGACACAGTAAGTGTTACATTTCCCCCTCCATAAATAGTTAGTCCAAGGCAAAGACTATGAGGCCCATTTATCAAGCTCCGTAAGGAGCTTGTGGGCCCGTGTTTCTGGCGAGTCTTCAGACTCGCCAGAAACAGCAGTTATGAAGCAGAGTTCTAAAGACCGCTGCTCCATAACCCTGTCAGCCTGCTCTGAGCAGGCAGACAGGAATCTCCACAATTCAACACGATCGAGTACGATCGGGTCGATTGACACCTCCCTGCTGGCGGACGATTGGCCGCAAGTCTGGAGAGGGCGGCGTTGCACCAGCAGCTCTTGTCAGCTGCTGGTGAAATGCTGAATACATAGAGCGTGTTGCTCTCCTCATTCAGCGAGGTCTTGTGGACCTGATCCGCACTGTCGGATCAGGTCCGCAAGTCCTTTGATAAATAGGTCTCTATATCTCTATGAATCATATTCAGAATTGCTCACTTGTATGTAAAAGTTACTTTTTGAAAAGGATCTCCGGCCACCCACATGCACACAACATTTTGTTCATTCTCCTAATCTGCTGTGGACAACCATGAGGTGACCTGTTGCTCCATTCACTTGCTATCAGGCCTAGCTTTTGGGCCCAGGTCCCCACGCTTGGAATAGGGTTGCCACCCAGCCGGTATTTTACTGACACGGCCGGTAATTTTATGGTTCATGTCAATGAAGAAAATAAAGAATAAATATTGAAAGAAAGCCCCTGTCAAAGTGAAACTTCTTCTGAGTCTGATGATTACTAGTTATAAACAAATGAGCATTTCAATTCCTATCAGCTTTAGTTTTTGACTTATGCTGTTTAAATATTTATTCAAATTTTTGTTAATGAACATGGCCGGTATTTTCTTCCAAGAAAGGTGGCAACCCTAGCTTGGAGGGCCCCTGCAATGACACGGGTGAGGTTATGAGGTGTAATGTACATGCTGTGTTTAGTTTATAAAGAAGTATTTTTGGTATGAGGAAAGTCGTAGGCCATACAGGGAAGGGACATTAGGGTACTGAGCTGAGGGGCCCCACAAAGTTATCTTGCCCAGGGCCCTGCCAATGCTACGGTTGGCCCTGCTTGCTATAGCATGGTCACAGTGATACATTGCATGTGCAATGACTTGATTCAAGCTGCACGTTTACATTACTCTGTTGGCTTAAGGGAAACTACCACGCATGCTCATCATCACTGCAAGTCAGGACTGCCCTTCGGGCAGGGCAAGAGGGTCACCCACCGAAAGGGAGCACTGCACTATCATGGGTAAGGCTAAGAGAAGGTGTAATGCATATACTGTGAGATAATGTATAGGAAGTGTTTATGGTCTCAGGAGGTGTAATATATACTGTTATTTTTTATATAGGTAACACTGAAGGTAGGGACAGGGGTGGGCTATATGGGGGCAGGGCATACAAGGGGAGGGGAATACAAGTGATGGGCTGTGGGGCCCAGCAAATTTCTCTTGCACAGGGCCCCACAAATGCTAAGGGTTTCCCTGCTGCTAGTGATTGATAAAGCACGGGAATGCCGTGACAAATACCCTCATGTTTACAAGAAACAACACTGCAGGTATGAGGAAGCTTCCAAGAGGGCAAATAGTATTCTTTTTTTTTACATATAACCGAGCACTTGTGAGTATGATTTGACTTTGCCTTTAACTGACTAAAAATGGGGATTTTTTCAACTTTTACAGTCCCTTTAATCAGTTAATTTTCATATGCATGATAGGAATGTGTTGAGTTAAATGTTGCTTTTATGTAACCTTTAATATTTAGCACCTTTAAGTGCTAAGTTGCTGCTCTTTATATAACTGTTTTTGCTTACTATAATGTGTTTTTAAAACAATTACATTTGAGATTGAACCAGTAGGAAATGTGTGTTGCATATCTGGGAATTAGTAAACAAATGTTACAACTCCATATGGGGAATGAATTACCCCTCCACAGGCTTTTACACCCACAAAAAACCTTAACCTTTTTGTTCAGAAACAGCAGCAAACTAGTTCCTTGGAGCAGCAGGTAGGTGTTAAGGTAGGTGGTAAATAGACAGGAAAATGAAAAATAACTGTGTGCAGATAAAAATAGCTCAAAAATAAGAAAATTATATAAAAATTAAATTAAAATAAGAAAGATGGTTCTCATAACATGTTCTTGTTAATGTTCAGAACTGGCATGTCGGGGGCTGGAGTCATTGAGGCTAGGGGAGGAGCCAAGGCAGTTACAGTCATGAATGGCTGGAATGTGAGTGAGCTTGGTCAGTTGGAACTTGACCTGACTGTATAGAGGTAGAATATACTACACACAAAGTGACAAGGGCAATATAAAGGCAAGCTCCTCAATTATGTTTATTTTTTAGATACTTTATGTGTCAGTTACATTTTTTCTCTTGAGGCGTGGTGCTAGCATTTTATTTCAAAATATGCAGAAACTAAGTATGGATTTAAGGTTCCCTAGAAAGAAATGCTGGTTTAGCACTCTTTGCCCAGACTGACTGTGGAGGCAAAACATTTATTAAAATTTAACTTTTATTGAACAATTAAAAGATGGGTAAACACGAACAAATTAAAATCCCTATCATGGGTTAAAGTGATATATCAATTAAAGTGTGTCCCTTAAATATGGCTGTTTTGGCCTTTTTACATTAATATCATGTTAGGCGACACAGTTTATGAATAAAGAATTCTCTAATATGTGTTCTATATCTAGGGTCAATAGTGTGCCCGTTGTGAATCTTTGTCTATTTGACTGGTTCCCTTAAACACGTAACATTATATAATTTGTGCTACTCAGTTAGCAAAGGTTCTATAAATATCTATTATACATTGTAACAGAGCAAGTGATAATGGTGAGCTGTTTATACTATTTGCTTATGTTTTATATGATTATTTGATACCGATAGTGTATGCTGTCGGCATTTATCGATTTGCGGCGGATATGATACTCTACATCGTATTATGTCCGCTCGCACTTTCATAAATCGGCCCCATTGATTTATCTCCCTTGGGTAAAATGATTTATACAAATATCAGCTATACATAAATTGAAATGGCAAAAATGTGTGCTATAGAAATGGCTAATTTTCTACAAAAACATATGCCTGTTTTAAACATGATATTTGATATTAAAATTGTGAATTTCCTCTTTTTACATCAACCCTGTAGTATCATAATTATGAAATTATTTTGTGAAGGGACGTGCCCTCAGTTGTAATTCTAAACAGATTTCCTACTGACCAGTCTGTAAGAGACTTTTTCCCTCCTTCTGTAGCTTTATATCATAGCTAATGAGTTGAAAACGAGTCATGTTTTACTATTATTTTTTGTAATTAATAAAAAAATAGCTTATAATTAGTGTTTGAACAAATATTGATAAAATATCAATATGAAAATGAAGTGAAAATATTATGTATAAGACAAAAATAATTTGAATTAAATAACGATTCAATATATGTTTTCCATATCGTTACCCAACTTTTGTTTTTAATTTTGTGTTCGTTGGAGACCAAAAACAAAAACAAAAGTTTATTAATTTTGGGATTTGTCTATTGATATCTTTTGGCCAAACAAACGCAGAGATTACGAGTTTGGCGTTAACAGGGGTGCGTTGCTAATGAGGCTTTTATTTCTAATGCTACCTTAAGCCAACGCTGCTATTATAGGTTTTTTTAAACCCCGCGTTAGCCGCAAAAAGGTAAGCGTAGAGCAAAATTTAGCTCCACATCTCACCTCAATTCCAGCGTTGCTTATGGTAGTGGTAAGCTGGCTAAAAGTGCTCGTGCACGATTTCCCCATAGGAAACAATGGGGCAGATTCAGCTGGAAAAAAACCTAACACCTGCAAAAAAGCAGCGTTCAGCTCCTAAAGCAGCCCCATTGTTTCCTATGGGGAAATTAATTTTATGTCTGCACTTAACACCCTAACATGAACCCCGAGTCTAAATACCCCTAATATTACACTTATTAACCCCTAATCTGCCGCCCCCGCTGACACCTACATTATATTATTAACCCCTAATCTGCCACTCTGGACACCGCCGCCACCTACATTATAGTTATAAACCCCTAATCTGCCCCCGTCAACGTCGCCGCCACTATAATAAAGTTATTAACCCCTAAACCTAAGTCTAACCCTAACACCCGCTAACACTACACTATTATTAAATTAATTACCTAAACTACCTACAATTAAGTACAATTAAATTCAATAAACTAAATTACGAAATAAACAAACACTAAATTACAGAAAATAAAAAAAAATACAAGAAGTTTAAACTAATTACTAAGCCCCCTAATAAAAAAAAAGCCCCCGAAAATAATAAAAGGCCCTACCCTATACTAAATTACAAATAGCCCTTAAAAGGGCCTTTTGCGGGGCATTGCCCCAAAGTAATCAGCTCTTTTACCTGTAAAAAAAAGAATACAATACCCCCCACACACCCCTACTCTAAAACCCACCCAATACCCCCTTAAAAAAACCTAACACTACCCCATTGAAGATCACCCTACCTTGAGCCGTCTTCACCCAGCTGGGCACCAGTGGTCATCTGATCCGTCGAGTAGTCTTCATCCGATGGGGCAGAAGAGGACATCCAGACCGGCAGAAGTCTTCATCCTATCCGGGCAGAAGAGGACATCTGGACCGGGAGAAGGCTTTATCCAAGCGGCATCTTCTATCTTAATCCATCCGACGAGGAATGGCTCCATCTTGAAGACCTCCGGCGCGGAACATCCTTCTAGGCCGACGACTAACGACAAATGAATATTCCTTTAAATGACATCATCCAAGATGGCGTCCCTCAAATTCCGATTAGCTGATAGGATTCTATCAGCCAATCGGAATTAAGGTAGGAAAAATCCGATTGGATCAGCCAATAGAATGCAAGGTTTTTTTTACAAGTAAAAGAGCTGATTACTTTGGGGCAATGCCCCGCAAAAGGCCCTTTTAAGGGCTATTTGTAATTTAGTATAGGGTAGGGCATTTTGTTATTTTGTGGGGCTTTTTTATTTTATTAGGGGGCTTAGATTAGGTGTAATTAGTTTAAACTTCTTGTAATTTTTTTTATTTTCTGTAATTTAGTGGGGGTTTTTCCCGGTAATTTAGTTTATTGAATTTAATTGAATTTAATTGTAGGTAGTTTAGGTAATTTATTTAATGATAGTGTAGTGTTAGGTGTAATTGTAACTTAGGTTAGGATTTATTTTACAGGTAAATTTGTACTTATTTTAACTAGGTAGCTATTAAATAGTTAATAACTATTTAATAACTATTCTACCTAGTTAAAATAAATACAAAGTTGCCTGTGAAATAAATATAAATCCTAAGCTAGCTACAATGTAACTATTAGTTATATTGTAGCTATCTTAGGGTTTATTTTATTGGTAAGTATTTAGTTTTAAATAGGAATAATTTATTTAATTTTGTTAAATTTATTTATTTTAAATTAAATTATATTTAAGTTAGGGGGGGTTAGGGTTAGGTTTAGACTTAGGTTTAGGGGTTAATACCTTTAATAAAGTAGCGGCGATGTTGGGGGTGGCAGATTAGGGGTTAATAAATGTAAGTAGGTGTCGGCGATGTTAGGGCAGGCAGATTAGGGGTTAATAAAAATTAACTAGTGTTTGCGAGGCAGGAGTGTAGCGGTTTAGGGGTTAATACATTTATTAAAGTGGCGGTGATGTCCGGTCGGCAGATTAGGGGTTAATAAGTGTAGTTAGGTTGCGGCGACGTTGGGGGCGGCAGATTAGGGGTTAATAACTATAATGTAGGTGTCGGCGATGTTAGGGGCAGCAGATTAGGGGTTCATAAGTATAAAGTAGGTGGCGGCGATGTCCGGTCGGCAGATTAGGGGTTAGTAAAAATTATTATAGTGTTTGCGATGTGACCTGTTGGACCTGTGTGACATTTGACAAAGGCACAGCAAAGTGCCGAAACGTTATGTCCTCTTTTTAACTTGAATCAATAAATGAATTACTTTTAAAAAAAGACCATTGAGTGCCTGTATCTCTGGATTAATTTGGATATCTTCTAGCAGTGCACTGTGGCATTTTGCTGATCGGTGAGATTGTGCTGTCCTTTTTGGGATCTGTGTATATATATATTTAGATTTTACTTAGAAAATCAAGTCTGGAAATACAGCAACAAATATGTCCAAATGATCAAAAAGTCTCTCACTAGGGGGTAAGGGAGGGAGGAGACAGTAATTTGAGGAACGAGCAATGAAACAATGCGAAACCTGCATAAATTATAGATAATAACAATGCACAAATATAACTACCGGCTATTTTCATGTCGCTGTGGAAAAAAAAAAATCAACATGAAATTGTTATAAAAAAGTAAATGACAGCAGAATCTTTCAGTACAGAACATAAATTAACAAAAACAAAGGTACATCCCTTTGCACAATCACGTTAAACATATCAGGTGCAAAAAAAAAATCTGATCTGATTGCTCTAAACACTTTTCTTTTTCTTAAAAAACAATTATTTTTTTTTGCCAGGATTAGATCAGATTTTTTTAGAACCGTGTGCATAGTCTTTTTTTAAAAACAGGGTAGGAACAGTATACAGTATGGGGCCGATTTATGAAAGTGCGAGCGGACATGATACAATGTAGCGTTTGCGACATTTTAAAGAGTCTTTTAGTGTAAAACTTTGTTACAGGACTTTGGGCTAGATTACACATATATACAGGGGATATAAAAAGTCTACACACCCCTGTTAAAATGGCAGGTTTCTGTGATGTAAAAAAATGAGACAAAGATAAATCATTTCAGAACTTTTTCCACCTTTAATGTGACCTATAAACTGTACAACTCTTTTAGGTAAAGGGAAAAAAAATTAAAAAACTAAAATAATATGGTTGCATAAGTGTGAACACCCTTTTATAACTGTGGATGTAGCTGTGTTCAGAATTAAGCAATCACATTCAAAATCATGTTAATTAGGAGTCATTACACACCTGTCATCATTTAAAGTGCCTCTGATTAACCCCAAATAAAGTTCAGCTGTTCTAGTAGGTCTTTCCTGACATTTTGTTAGTAGCATCCTACAGCAAAAGCCATGGTCCGCAGAGAGCGTCTAAAGCATCAGAGGTATCTCATTGTTAACCCCTTAATGACCACAGCACTTTTCCATTTTCTGTCCGTTTGGGACCAAGGCTATTTTTACATTTCTGCTGTGTTTGTGTTTAGCTGTAATTTTCCTCTTACTCATTTACTGTACCCACACATATTATATACCGTTGTTCTCGCCATTAAATGGACTTTCTAAAGATACCATTATTTTCATCATATCTTATAATTTACTATAAAAAAATTATAAAATATGAGGAAAAAATTGAAAAAAACACACTTTTTCTAACTATGACCCCCAAAATCTGTTACACATCTACAACCACCAAAAAACACTTGTGCTAAATAGTTTCTAAATTTTGTCCTGAGTTTAGAAATACCCAATGTTTACATGTTCTTTGCTTTTTTTGTAAGTTATAGGGCAATAAGTACAAGTAGCACTTTGCTATTTCCAAACCATTATTTTTCAAAATTAGCGCTAGTTACATTAGAACACTAATATCTTTCAGGAATCTCTGAATATCCATTGACATGTATATATATTTTTTTAGTAGACATCCCAAAGTATTCATCTAGGCCCATTTTGGTATATTTCATGCCACCATTTCACCGCCAAATGCGATTAAATACAAAAAATCGTTCATTTTTTTACTAATTTTTTCACAAACTTTTGGTTTCTCACTGAAATTATTTACAAACAGCTTGTGCAATTATGGCTTAAATGGTTGTAAATTCTTCTCTGGGATCCCCTTTGTTCAGAAATAGCAGACATATATGGCTTTGGCGTTGCTTTTTAGTAATTAGAAGGCTGCTAAATGCCACTGCGCACTACACATGTATTATGCCCAGCAGTGAAGGGGTTAATTATGGAGCATGTAGGAAGTTTTTAGGGATAATTTTAGCTTTAGTCTAATGTAGTAGACAACCCCAAGTATTGATCTAGGCCAATTTTGGTATATTTCATGCCACCATTTCACTGCCAAATGCGATCAAATTAAAAAAAAACATTAAATTTTTCACAATTTTAGGTTTCTCACTGAAATCATTTACAAACAGCTTGTGCAATTATGGCACAAATTGTTGTAAATGCTTCTCTGGGATCCCCTTTGTTCAGAAATAGCAGACATATATGGCTTTGGCGTTGCTTTTTGGTAATTAGAAGGCCGCTAAATGCCGCTGCGCATCACACGAGTATTATGGCTAGCAGTGAAGGGGTTAATTAGGTAGCTTGTAGAGAGCTTGCAGGGTTAATTTTAGCTTTAGTGTAGAGCTCAGCCTCCCACCTGACACATCACACCCCTTGATCCCTCCCAAACAGCTCTCTTCCCTCCCCCACCCCACAATTGTCCCCGCCATCTTAAGTATTGGCAGAAAGTCTGCCAGTACTAAAATAAAAGCTATCTTTTATTTTTTTATTATTTTTTTTGAGCATATTTACATATGCTGCTATGTAGGATCCCCCCTTAGCCCCCAACCTCCCTGATCCCCCCCAAACAGCTCTCTAACCCCCCCCCCCCCCCGCCTTATTGTGTGCCATATTGGGTACTGGCAGATGTCTGCCAGTACCCAGTTTGAAATTAAAAAGTTTTTGTTTATTTTTATTAAAAAAAACAACTATGATTACTACTTTAATTTATTTATACCCTCTCTCCCACTGAGTCTCTCCCACTGAGTCCTTATGATTGTTCCATAGTGTAGAGTTCCCACCCGCACACGCGCGCACCCACCCAGTGCACGCGCGCGCATTCTGGCACGCACCCCACACGCGATCCTGCCTCCCTCCTCCATTGATCGTCGCCCACCCACCTCCCAGGATAAGCTCCCACCCACCAACGAACACCGCGATCAATGGCCGATGCAGAGAGGGCCACAGAGTGGCTCTCTCTAAATCGGACTGCTCAAAACTGTTATTGCAGGATGCCTCAATATCGAGGCATCACTGCAATAACATGAAAGCGGCTGGAAGCGATCAGGATCGCTTCCAGGGCTTTCAAAGACCAACGACGTACGGGGTACGTCCTTGGTCCTTAACTGCATTTTTTTGCAGGACGTACCCCATACGTCGTTGGTCGTTAAGGGGTTAAAAGGTATCAGTCAGGAGAAGGGTACAAAAGAATTTCCAAGGCATTAGATATACCATGGAACACAGTGAAGACAGTCATCATCAAGTGAAGAAAATATGGTGCAACAGTGACATTACCAAGAACTGGATGTCCCTACAAAATTGATGAAAAGACGAGAAGAAAACTGGTCTGGGAGGCTGCCAAGAGGCCTACAGCAACATTAAAGGAGCTGCAGGAATATCTGGCAAGTACTAGCTGTGTGGTACAGGCGACAACAATCGTCCGTATTCTTCATATGTCTGGGCTATGGGGTAGAGTGGCAAGACAGAAGCCTTTTCTTACAAAAAAACACATCCAAGCCCGGCTAAATTTTGCAAAAACACATCTGAAGTTTCCCAAAAGCATGTTGCAAAAGGTGTTCTGGTCTGATGAAACCAAAGTTGAACTTTTTGGCCATAATTCCAAAAGATATGTTTGGATCAAAAACAACACTGCATATCACCAAAAGAACACCATACCCACAGTGAAGCATGGTGGTGTCAGCATCATGCTTTGGGGCTGTTTTTCTTCAGCTTAAACTGGGGCCTTAGTCAAGGTAGAGGGAATAATGAACAGTTCCAAATACCAGACAATATTGGCACAAAACCTTCAGGCTTCTGCTAGAAATCTGAACATGAAGAGGAACTTCATCTTTCAGCATGACAACGACCTAAAGCATACATCCAAATCAACAAAGGAATGGCTTCACCAGAAGAAGATTAAAGTTTTGGGATGGCCCAGCCAGAGCCCAGAAATGAATCCAATTCAAAATCTGTGGGGTGATCTGAAGAGGGCTGTGCACAGGAGATGCCCTCGCATTCTGACAGATTTAGTGTTTTTGCAAAGAAGAGTGGGCAAATCTTGCCAAGTCAAGATGTACCATGCTGAAAAACTCATACCCAAAAAGACTGAGTGCTGTAATAAAATCAAAAGGTGCTTCAATAAAGTATTAGTTTAAGGGTGTTTACACTTATGCAACCATATTATTTTAGTTTTTTATTTTTATTTTCCTTTACCTAAAAGATTTCAGTTTGTTTTTCAATTGAGTTGTACAGTTTATAGGTCACATTAAGTTCTGAAATGATTTATCTTTGTCTCATTTATTTACTTCACAGAAACCTGACATTTTAACAGGGGCGTGTAGACTTTTTATATCCACTTTAAGCATATACATATATATTTACATTTGCTGCCATCGATGCGCAACTTACCCCCTTCGCTGCGCTAGTTCTCATGCATGTTTCATGGCATGAGAATGAGGCTGCCATTGGAGCCTATGGAAGCGAGCTCTCATGACCGCAATGCTTCCATGCAATGCGAACGTGAGGTTGTTTACACATTGCACCTCACCTGTAATACCAATGCACATTTGCGTGTGCTGGTATTACAAAGTGGAGCGCAAATATCGCTTTAGCAAAAGCTATATTTTGCGCTCCACTTTTAATCTGGCCCTTTATTTTCAATCAAATTCCTATGTTTACATACATGCATTAAGCAGCATATTCATCAAGGGGGGCACAGGAGAACATTGGAAGCATATTTATATATGCATACGCTCATCTGCAATAGAATAGAAATGTTACAGAAGTGCAACTCTGATTTCGTATTTAATTATTTGTTTAACACAAAACGACAGATTACAATTTAAAGGCAATAATGCAAGGCCTATGGAAATGTAACAAACAAGATTTTTGCTCTCAAACGGTTAATAGTTAATATTTATGGAGTGAGCGTTAGTCTCATGAGGGTTACAGTATTCATATACCCTTGGTCACTTTGCTTTTTACTAGCCATGTGGGTATGCGTGAGTATTTTCATTAGAGTAATAAGAGTTTTGTGTATTTCGCCACTTTCAGTTTGCGAGATAAAAAAGCAAGATATGCAGGGGAAAATGTTTAGAGAATAGAACAGACCTTGCAGAGAACTTTCAGCTGCACCTATGGAATGCCCCATTCCATAACAGAGGCTGGGAAACTTTGAATTTTGTATTTATAAGTGCGAATTATAAGTTTTGCATATGCAGTTTTATTATGATTTGTACTGTGATCAAGAAATATTTTTTTTCTTTGTATAATTTCAATACGCATTTTAATTAAATTATAAAATATAATTTTTGCAGAACTAATTTGGTACAATTTTT